>NW_016107432.1:5722969-5724304 GCF_001604975.1 Cebus imitator
ATGGGCTGGTCCTCCAGGGAGGGCAGGGATGGGGCATGGGCTGGTCCTGCAGGGAGGGCAGGGATGGGGCATGGGCTGGTCCTCCAGAGAGGGCAGGGATGGAGCATGGGCTGGTCCTCCAGGTAGGGCAGGGATGGGGCATGGGCTGGTCCTCCAGGGAGGGATGGGGTATGGGCTGGTCCTCCAGGCAGGGCAGGGTTGGGACATGGGCTGGTCCTGTAGGCAGGGCAGGGATGGGGTCCAATTTTGGAGTCATATCCAGCATATGCCCAGCGTTGAGCCTGGCTCCCAGGAGGGGAGTGTAGAATTTTTTAGATGAAAGGAGCCTTAGTGGGGATCCGGTCCAGGGTTCCTCAAACCAAGCATCACATCCCATCTCCCAGATGTCACTATCTCCGTGTGCCTACTGAACTGCCATCTACCTACCACTTTCTTCACACTGAAAACCTCCACGTGCTTTAGCCTCTGCAAAGCGGGACTCCCTGGGAACTCCTGGGTTTGGGGGTTGGTCATTCCAGCTAACGACTGTTAAAATTGCTTATCCATTTACCACACCAGTCCCTCTCATGGACACTTTGCCCAAGAGCAAGCTGAGCCTCAAGATGAGGAAGTCACTTCCTGGTGTGAGTGACCACTCAGTGCTGAGGGCAGGAGAACCCCCACAGCCTGCTTGAAGGAGGTTGTGATGTCCCAGGCAGAGCGCCCAGTTCCCACGGCCTCTCGCCATCACTGAGTTTCCCACCCAGATATGGCCCCATTCAGCTCTCAGCCTTCCTCCCAACCTGCCTTGCACCAGGATCCCCATTTGCTACACCTTCTTCAGGGACCAGGTCCACCCTAATGGCCCCAGGTGGACAGCGGAAATCCATAAATGAGTCTCTGAGTAACACAGGACCCGCAGATGTGCCGTATGGCGGGAACTGACTGGGGCTCCCTGAAGTCCACTGAAATTTCAAACACAGGGGCGCCAACATCAATCACTCTGACCCTAGGTAAAAAAACTTTCCCTTTCAAGGTGGAATGTTGATTTCAGCTTTTGTGAATAGACCATTTGTAAGCTCCTTGGAAAGGAGGTCTTGGGCCTGACATTGTTCTCTCCTGAATACAGGCAGACATTGTTCCCTTCAGCAGCAGACCTACCACCAGCAAGATGGAATTTTAGCCTCATCATCCATCATCCGTGAAGTGGGGTAATGACACCTGGCCTGTGCAAAGCCTCCCCCTGCCCTCACTCATTCACTCACCCACTCACTCAATCACAGACTCACTCACCCACCCACTCACTCACTCAGTCATTCAGTTACTCACTCACTCAGTCACTCATTCACTCCCTCA
>NW_016107432.1:5725740-5730821 GCF_001604975.1 Cebus imitator
TCACTCAATCACGGTCACTCACTCAGTCACTCAGTCACTCAGTCACTCACTCAGTCAGTCACTCACTCAGTCAGTCACTCAGTCACTCAGTCACTCACTCAATCACAGACTCACTCACTCACTCACTCATTCACTTGCTCAGTCACAGACTCACTCATTCAACCAGTCAGTCAGTCACAGACTTGCTCATTTACTCACTCACTTATCCACTCACCAAGTCACTCACTCGGTCATTCACTCACCCAATCACAGGCTCACCCACCCAGCCAGCCAGCCATTCAGTCACTCATTTACTCACTCACCCACTCATTCAGTGACTCATTCACTCAGTCATTTATTTGCTCACACATTCATTTCCTCACTGAATCACAGTCACTCATTTACTCAGTTGTTACTCATTCTCTCATTCATTCACTCATTTATTCACTCATTCATTACCTCACTACCTCATCACTCACTCAGTCATTCACCCTACAAATTCACTCATTTACCATGTTTATTCCTTTAGTTTCTTGCTCTGAGCACTTCCCACATCCATTTCTCAGTGTGCTGGTGAGGGCCCTGGACTACACACAGGTGTACAGGTGGTCTGAGGCCTGATCTCTGCTCTGAGTCCATCAGCCATGGGTTTAGAAGACTCTCTCAGGCCGCACTACAACATCTCAGATAGAGCCCCACTCCCTGCAGGAAATGTCAAGCCTGACACACAGGCCTTCTTGCTTGTCGAGTTCTCCCTGCCTAGAAACGGCAGGCCTGTGAGATGGGCTGGGGCAGGCAGCCCTCAGGGAGTAAGTGTCTTGGGAAGGCGGGAACTGACTTGCACTCCATTTGCGCTGAGGGCAGCTCCAGTGAAAATGGTTCTGCTGAACCCTGAAAGGTGTGATAACAAAGACTGTAGTGGGGAGCCCTCCACCTCCTCCTTCTACGCCCTGCTGCCCCCGTGCCCTGCCAGGACCCGGAGCTGAGGGAGAGGTAGGCTGAGGCTTTCCCTGGGCGATTGGGCAGCTGAGCAAGGAGGTAGATGCAGGAACACCTGGTGAAGCCCAGGCGGCCGGACCACCCAAGAGAGTGGGCAAGGGCCACTGGCCACAGCCAGAGGTGGACCAAGGCTCAGGGCTGCAGCTGGGGGGGCAGCAGGACCTAGAATGTGTGCCCAACCCTCTCTGAGCCTCAGTTTCCCCCATGGCATGAGACCTACAATGAGTGCCTGACCCTCTCTGAGCCTCAGCTCCCCTTCATGACATGGGACCAAGAATGAGTGCTCAAGCCTCTCTGAGCCTCAGTTCCCCCCGAGGCATGAGGGAGACCCCCCTGGGCTGCTTGGGGATGCCGTGGAATGGAGCATTCAGAGCCTCAGCGAGCTGCCCGGCAGACACTCAGTATTCAAAGTGGGGTGGCTGCGGGGCGGCTGCCGTTACCATTCTGTGCTGAGACATGGAGAGACTGAGGGCAGGGTGTGGGGCCGTGCCCGGCCCTACCCAGGAGGCAGCAGGTCTCAGGGCACCCGGGGCTGCTCCCTCCCACTCACAGGCCACTCTAATGAGCTTGCTTGCTGTGTAGCTTAGCACAACGTGAATGAGTCTGAGCTTCAGACAGAACATGAGGCTTTGGCGATTCCTGCTGTCAGTTCAAGGACAAAGAGCTCCTTGGAAATACTGTCAAAACAGCATTATTTACTGCTTACAAGGGGCTGGGGCATTTCCACGGCTGTCACCACACTCCAGGAGAGATCCTGGGGCCACAGGGCCCAGCGTCCACTGTGATTCCCTCCAATAACAACTCTGCGCTATTTGAGATACTTCAGGGAGAAAACAATTTGATTTGCCTGAGATAATAACATGTTTGAATTATCGCCAATTTCCCTCTGGGTGCTGTGGGTCAGTTTCTTTCTCTGACTGGAGAGCTGTCCAGGAAACTGCCTGGCCTGGGAGTGAACAGAGCTCCACCAATTCCCCAGAGCGACCCGGCTCAGAAATCCCACCTCCTGGCTCTGCTCCCCACCTCTGAGAGCACTTAGGCCCAGGCATCCCACGGCAGGGTGGCTCTGGCTCCTGACAGTTGACAGCAATGACAAGACCAGTGATGGACAGCAGTGCTCTGGTTTCTGAGGGAGGAACCGGGCCCTCCCGTGGGCAGCTGGAGGAGAGGCGGCTGTTACATCTCTCCATGAGCCAAGGGCGTGCCCACCAGCAGTCGGCATTCCAAAGGAAGAAAAAGCCTCCCTGCAGCCTGCGGGGTGGCCAGGATGCCAGTCTCCTGCCAAGGTCAGTGTGATATTACAAAGGGAGACAGGTAGGAAGCCCTTTCCATGTGCTTTTCTGTTGGAGAGACCGGGCTGTGGCCTGCACAATGGTCTGTTGCACACGTGGGATAAGAGGCTAGCACTGTGTGTGTGTGTGTGCATGTGTGTGTGCACGTGTATGCATGTGTGTGTGTGCCTGTGTGCATGTGTGTGCATGTGTGCATTTGTGTGCGCTTGTGTGAGCACGTGTACGTGTGCACATGTGCTTGCGTGTGTGCATGTGTGTGCTTGTGCGCATGTGTATGCATGTGTCTCTGTGTGGGTTTGCATGTGTGTGCATGTGTGTGCCTCTGTGCATGTATGTGCATGTGTTTGCACATGTGTGTTTGTGTGCACGTGTGCATCTGTGTGCGTGTGTGCGTGCATGTGTGTATGCATGTTTGTGTGTTTGCATGTGTGCTTGTATGCATGTGCGCTTCTGTGAGTGATTTGTGTATGTGCGTGTGTGTGTATGTGCTTGTGTGCATGTGTGTGCATGTGTATGTGTGCATGCGTGTGTGCATGTGTGTGCTTGTGTGTGCATGAGTGCACACATGTGCATTTGTGTGCGTGTACGTGTGTGCACACATGTGCCTATGTCTGCACACATAAGAAAGAGGGATGCGGTGGAATCAGCACGTGGAGCGGTGTGGCTCTGGAAGGGCAGTGCAATCAGAAGGACGGGCGTGGCCCCAGCAGGAGAGGGGCAAGCGTGAGCTCTGTGCGGCTGCACTGGCTCCTGGCCCAGTGCTGCTGCCTGCAACTTTGGGCAAGCCCTTGTCCTCTGGGGCCCTCACGGGTGCAGCCCACAGACATTCCTCAAGGAGAGCCGAGTGTCCCCCGGTGCAATGAGACTGGCGTGTTGTCCAGGAAGTGCACTGATAGACTCTCTGAGGATGCACTCAAGGGGTTGGGACCTGCTGTGTGATGCGGGGTTGGGAACTGCTGTGTGATGCAGGTCCCCAGTGGCCCTTTGCCTGGGATGGGAGCCCCCTTTCTCAGGTCTGGCTCCTCAGGAGGCGGGGTGGGGGCTTTTCTGGGGTACAACCCCAAACGGATCCTGCTCGTTGGTACCCAGCAAGGGCTGGGAAGGGAGACAGGTTGAGCTATGGGAGGGGCACCCAGGCATGGATAAGCAGGAGAGCAGGGCTGAGGCAGGCTGGGTCAGCACCCACGGGGGCTGCTTGTCAGGGGCTGACTCAGCGCCTGGGTCAGGTCGGGAGCGAGGAGCAGTGGGCCGGGTGCTGTGCTGGGGACGTGTACATCAGCACCTGTCTCCACTGGGGAGGCTTCGAGGCTCAGGGAGGGAACAGCAGTGGCACAGGTCCACGTAGCTGGTTCGTAGGTAAAAATGTGGCCTGAGGGACATGAACCCCCAGACTCTGCCATTTCCAGTGACACCCAGCGTGGAGCAGAAGGAACGACTGGGGTTCCCTGGGATGAGTAGGGTGTGGGGCTGTGGGGTGGGGACCCTGCCCGGGCTGGGGAGGAAGGGGAGCTGCGGGTCCCTGGGGGGCTTCTAAGGGGTTGGGGGAAGTGCTCTCACCAGAACACGTGGTCTTTGGTCACTCGCTCTTGCAGAAGCGTCCACTTTTTCCCCAAGTCGGATGACACGTAGAGCTTTAGGGCAGAAAAAGGAGAAAGGAAAGCTTGGTCAGGACGTCAGGAATAAGCTGCTTCCAAGAGAGGTGGATGTCCCCGCACAGTGGATCCCTAGCAGAAGTCAGCCTTTTCCAGGGGCCATGCAGAGGCCCTGTGCTCATGCTGGGGTGCAGACCCAACCTCACGGCCTCCATGAGGCACTCCTCTCCCCAGGCCAGCCGGCAGAAGCCGGGAGAGGAGGTTCTCCAGGATGAAATCCAGGGGGGCCTCACAGAGGAGGTGTGTCTGAGCCTCGAAGGCGGGAGGGACTTTATAATCCTGTGTGACGGTGGGAGGAAGGGCGTTTGGGAGGAGGGAGCTCATGTTGCCAGGGCCGGAGGAGGCAAGGTATGTCAGAGCAGGACAGTGGTGGTGCCAGGGCAGGGGTGTGGCATCTGCCGCAGGGCTCAGTGCAGGCACAGGCGGGCTGGGGCCTGACACCAGGGCCGGCCTCATAGCCTGTGACCAGTGCCACAGCCCAGGGACCTTGCTCAGAATAATTCTCTGCAGTCACCAACTTGAACTTCTTAATAATTTTGTCTTTAATTGGAGCTTTGGAAGTGAAGGCTGAGGGGTCAAGAGAGCGTGTGTAGGGCTGACAGCCCGGGGTCCCTCTCCAGCCCTGAATCCTCAGGACACCATCTCAGCTGCCTGTGCCCGTGGTCCTGTCTCCACACTGTCCTTGTCCCCGGAGAGTGCCAGGGCCATGCCTGGGCACAGGAAGAGGCAGGGGTGGGTGCCCTGCGCACAGTTTTGAGGTCAGTGCTGGGGGCCTGGAAGGGTGTCCCTGTGAGCCAGGGAGCATGACGTCAAGAATGTCATGACAGGCCCAGAGAGAGAGCGTGCAGAAGGAAGGGAAGCACTTGAGCTGACTGTCAAGTTTTCACTCTGCGCTGTGCCCTGCGAATCAATCACACAGTTGGCCCTGCCCAAAACCACCACCAAGTCTGGATAAGATGAGGCACTCAGGGGGTCCATGGCCAGACTGTGTTTCAGGAGCCCCCACCAGAGGCTGTGGTGGAGGCAGGGAGCCAGAGGACGCCAGGCCCGGGCCCAGGGGTAGAATGGAGAGGAGGACAGGGCTTGAGAGAGGCCTGTGCTGGCAGCTGGACTGGTCCTCTGAGGAGTAAGCAGAGCGAGGAGGGTGAGAGGGCCCTTG
>NW_016107432.1:5731619-5740318 GCF_001604975.1 Cebus imitator
GGGGGTCCTCACGTCTGTGCCCCAGAGCCTGGGAGGAGTGGACGGGGCCGGGGGTCCCTGGGTCAGTGTCCCAGGCCTGGGGAGAAAGGAAAGAGCCAGATGGTCCTCGGATTCACACCCAGGTCTCTGGCCTGGGGGTCTCAGGTGGAGACAGGACCTTGATCAGGCTATGAGCTTTGGAAGTGCCAAGTGAAGTTGCCAGGGCCACAGGCAAGGCCCAGAGCTATTCCCCTTTCCATGAAGGCCTGTGGGAAAGGGCCTCATCCTCCTTTATGGACAAGGCAGTCCTGGAGGGAGCTGAGATCCACTCTGGCAAGAGGCGGGGCAGCTCTCGGGCACAGTGGCACGTGGGGCGGGGAGGGGCCTCTGTATCAGGGCACTCCTCTTGGCCATGCCAGGGCGTGGGATTTCACAGCTCCATTCTCCATATGAGAAGCTGGTTATGGGTGCTGGAAACACTCCCCCAAATGTGGCATCTTGGAAACCGAGAACACAGCAGAGGCAGGAAGCCTATTCTCCCTCTCCTTCCTTCCCTGAAGCAGCCCCTAAGCTAAGGGTGTCCCCTGACCTTCTCCCACCCTCCCCGAGAAGTCCCTCACGTGACAGGTGTCCTGCCCCAGGCCTGGGGAGGGATGCCACGCCAGGAGGCTGAGAAGACGCTGGACACGCAGCCTGGCTAAGCCGCACCCCTTGCCCGCTTCCCCTCACCAGATCACAGCCCCGCCCTCCCGTCACTCTTCTCCAGGACCAGCCCCTGTCCACCAGCGCTAAGCATCGAACACGGACTTCCTGTCTCTTCGGGCCTTCATTTCGAGCACTCCCACGTCACAGGAGACTTAAATGACGGGAATTTGTTTTGTTTCCGTCTGGTGAGTGTCCTGCAACGGAGGCCTTAGCTATGAACCTGGAGATGGGTGGGGAAAGGAATCTTCCTTTCTCCCCTCCGTGGGAGCTCAGCAAGCAGGGGTGCTGTCCAAGACGGTGGTGCTGGGTCCACAGCCCCGAGCTGCCCATGACCATGACGGGCTCCACAGGCAGCTGCCATGCCCTGGAGGCCCAGAGGAGGCAGGGTCCTCTGTGTTATCTAACACAGGAGAGCTGGACGGGCCCAGCAGGACAGGCAGGGGCCCAGGGGTCAGGAGCCATGACTGTGGCGGGCCACCTGGGCCCTTGGGCCCTCCAGCTCTGTGTGTGGTCTCCTGGCAGGCCTGCCTCCCTCCGTGCTACTCCAGCCCCGCCAGAGCCTCGGGTGTTCAATTCCCCTGTGGAAGATCTGGATGGGCCCCTGGTTTCTTCCCCACTGACTCACTGCCTGGCGTCAGGCCAGCATCTGAAGGGTGTGGGGGTGTTGGCGGCCGGAAGGCGGAGGCCATTCCAGAAGGAGGGGATGACCCAGCACAGACCCTGCAGCTGGAGATGTTGAGCACACAATGCATCTGGCTCCAGGATGCCAGGCCTCAAGGTGCCAAGGCCAGTGTCACGGGCAGGCTGCCCTGGTGCGGGGGGAGGGGACAGAGCTGTGACTTCACCTCTCAGGGCTGGGAGTGAGGGAAGGGTTTTAAGCAGGCAAGAGCCTCCCTCCCTGGGGTATGGCAGAGACACCTGATAGCCGTCCCCGAAGCTCGCCCTGAGGATGATCCCATGGTCTAAGAAGAATGAGTCCCCAGCTAAGGAATCCAGGAGTGGCAAACCCGGAGTTCACCCCTTATCCATGAGGAACTGGTTCTGGCCCCTCCCTTGTATCCATGAGGAATGTGTTCTGGCCCCTCTTGGAATGCAGGCCCCATGGGGACCGAGGCCTCTGTGCTGGGTTGGATGAAGGTTGTTAGCGGGAGGGTGCGGAGGGGGAAGAGGCGACATCAACTGCAGGGCTCTCCTGCCCAGCCCACTGCCACCAGACTGCCCCTGCGTGTAACGTCCTCCAATAAACCTGGTGTCTCCTTTGCTGTTCCTGGGTTTCTTCTGTGGCCTCGTGGGCATGGTGCCATCCCTGCTGGAGTCAACAGGGTTCTGGCACAGCCACTGGGAGGGGCCTCTGTCCACTCCGGAGGAGACGAACGGGATGGCAGAGGGGCCTCCTGGAGGCAGTCTGACCTCCTCTCTCTCCAGAGTGGCCGGGACACTCTCCTAACAGCAATGCCAGGAAGCCTGGGCTCCCAGCCCCCGTTGGAGCCAGCTACCTGGCCAGGCCTGTTTCTCCCAGCCGTGAAACTGGGCTGACAATCGTTATTCTCACTCAGAAGGTCCAGATGATTCAACTGCAGCCCGTGCTCCGGAAGTCCAGCCCGTGTCTGACACACAGCGTGTCCACTGCACGTGCCTGCTTTTCCTGTCCCGGCAACCGGAGACACTGTCCCTTTTCCCTTGCGTCTCCGCTGACGCTGGCTCAGCGTTCATTTACATTTCAATACGTTTCATCCCTAAGTCTCAGGCGAAGAGTGAACGCAGACATTGGGCTGGGCCAGTGATTCTATAACTGATGTCCCCAGTTCATCTTTGATTTGCATGCTGTTTTTGCTGGCTGCCCCTCTCAGGGTAGGGGCTATACTGGTGCAATATGGCCCGCCCTGCATTCCTCAGGGAAGGATGGGCCACATGGGGTTTAGGGGATCCTTTGCACCCCTGGAGCATCACATGCTGAAATCCTTGTTACACAAGAAAAGCTCAGAGCTCACCATGTTTTTCGTTGCAGATTCAAGCCTGGGACAGGAGAGGTCATGGCCCCACCACATGGCTGTGGTTGATGGAGGAGGCAGGCTGGGCTGGGCTGGGAGGGGAGAGAGGGCTGGACAGGGAGGCGGGGACCTGGGTCTTTGGAGTTGGCCTCTGCTGCTATGTCATGGCCGTGGAGACATTTCCTTGCCTCAGTTTCCCCATCTATAAAATGATGCCCAGCTGTAGCGTTTCAAAGGGGAGAGTCTGTGAGCCTAGTGTTCTTGGGCTCCAGCAGGCCTGGCTCCATTAGCACCCACCATGCACAGCAGGAGACCTTGCATGTGCTCCCACGCTGTTCTGAGCCTCAGTTTCACCGCTTTTTAAAACGGGAATGTGACCTCTTGCATGAAGGGATGCTGTGGGGTTATCCAGGCGCACAGCGAAGCAGTTGTGCCTGCCACACACACAGCACGTCCTGTCGTGATCACCGCCTGGTAACACCTGTAATAGCGGGGTCCATCCTGCGTGCGAGCACCAGCCGGGCCCTTTGCCTCTCAAGGCGCCTCCAAAACATCGCTGGGAAGTCGATGCTTCTAAAAATACCTTGTGCAGACGGAGACGGAGGCTCGCAGCAATCGAGAGATTCGCCCAGGGTCACCCCCTGTCAGACCCGCACTTGAATTATCTGTGATTTGAATGCACGTCTCTTTCTTCCTTCCGCAATCAGGATCTGTCTAGAATGAATCATTTGAGCACAGTTCCCATCACTGGCCCGGGAAGGAAGGAAGGCTCAAGCCAACTACTCAACCCAGATTCTCCGTCTGCCTAACGGTACGACATTCACACGAACGGCAGCCAGAGTCAGAGGCCACGGCTCCGGGCCCGAGGGCCGGCACGACTGGCTTCCTCTGTGCTGCGTACTCCTTGTCTTTCCCCCATGTCCTTGTCACAGGCACCACATTATGAGGAGCCGATGACATCATGGATGTCACTTCTGCTGTGGATGCCACTGCCACCACTGCTGGTCATCAGGAATGATGTGCAGAATCTCAGAAGGGAGACGGCTCATCAAGCCCAGCCCTGTGCAGCCCTGCCTCTCAGCACAGGCAGGTGTGCCCCCTCCTCCTGGAAGCCCACCTGGGCTGTCCAGTGATCATCACCCCCTGCTCCTGACCTGCCTCCAAGGCCAGTGCCCTGGGCCTTTTCCTATCTGGGTCCCGGTCCTTGCCTCCCTACTGCCATGTCTAATAAGTCACCATGCTTCAGACGCATCTGTGTACCCTGAACCAGCTGCATGCCACACCCCTCTCCACCCAGGGCCACCGCCCAGTGGGCCACACCATCTCCGTGGACCCCTGCTCCCAGCCCTTGCTCCTGTGGCTGCAGAGCACAGCTGGTCCCGCCAGTCTCCACGCAGGCCTTCCAGGAGGTGTGGCCTCCAGAAAATCCCACACCCTCACATGGGTACATAGCGCCCCAGACTGTCGGGACCCCCTGGCTGCCATCCTGCGCACTCCCTGCATGCCCCCACCCCAGGCACACTCCACTCGGGGCTCACTCACACTTGTGGTGCTAATGTATGCACAGAGTCCTCTGAGCATCTGCGCCCGCTGTGCCCTCTGCCTGGAATGCTTTCCTTGTCCCCAGTCGATGTTCAAGACTCAGTTCAAAGTCACCCCCTGGGTCAGGCCTTTGCTAAGGCCACTGGCTCAGAGGCCCTCCTGAGCCATGTTGTCCTCCTCCCCCTCCTCCCCCTCCTCCTCCCCCTTCTCTTGTCCCACCCAGCCCTGCTCCCCCAGCCTCCATGTCCTCCTCCTCCTCTCTGGTCTCAGTAAAT
Organism: Cebus imitator; assembly: GCF_001604975.1. Classification (NCBI taxonomy): domain Eukaryota; kingdom Metazoa; phylum Chordata; class Mammalia; order Primates; family Cebidae; genus Cebus; species Cebus imitator. The sequence goes on from NW_016107432.1 coordinate 5,736,112, forward strand.
GGCCTCCCTTCTTCCCACCATCCACCAGGTCCTCCAGCCACAATCCCAGAGGTGCCCGCCATCCCACCTGTCACGCCGTAAGCAGAGCCCTCAGGGGCCAGCACCCCATCCCATGTCAGGCCACCCAGCTTCCCCACCCCACCTTGGCTGCTGCCTCCCCCAGTCTTCCATCTGGGAAGCTTCAGTGATGAGACACTATGCAAGCTACCGCAGTGGTGCCAAAACGCTCAAGCTACCAATTAGCCGGTCCTGAAGCAGCGAGGCTTTTCCACAGTTCACGCTTCAGAGCCGAGATGAACCCACCGGAGCACTCATGCGGGCCGTCCCTGGCAGGGTCCCTGTGGACGAGCAGGTCAGAAGAACCAGCCAAGGGCTGAGCCCACCGAAAGACTGGGTGGGAGGTTGCCCAAGGAACCACGGGCGGGAGACTGCAGGTGTAAAAGGCAGCAAATCCCGGGCGGCTGGTGACCCCCTGCCCTCCTCGTCTGCATCAGAAATGGATGTTCCCCACACCGCTTTTCCTCCCTCACCAGCAGTGGACGGAATTCCTGAGCTCGACTTGAAAACAACAGACCCCACCACTGTCGCTAGTGCAATTTCAGCAAGTGTCCCCTCCCTCCTCCCTGAAGCTGAAGAGAAGCAGGCAGGGCCCTGCATCGTGGGACTGTCCCGGCAGGGGTGTCCCACGTCCCATGGCATCTGCAGAGATGGCTGCTCTGCCTGTGGCCCTGAGTGTGAGCGGCGAGAAAGGCACCTGTCTGTCTGTGTGGCTGTCTGACCGTACTTTCTACTCCTGGTACCATGAGTGAAATCATCTTTCTCTTCAACAAGGCTGGGAGTTCATTTTCTTTAACCACACTCCTTTGCCACCACCCGCCTAGAGAAAGCACACATGACTGCTAGATCGTCTTGAAGAAAGAGGTTGAGCTGGGCACGGTGGTTCATGCCTGTAATCCCAGCACTTTGGGAGGCCAAGGTGGGCGGATCACGAGGTCAAGAGATCGAGACCATCCTGGCCAACACGGTGAAACTCCGTCTCTACTAAAAATACAAAAATTAGCCCGGTGTGGCGGCAAAAGCCTATAGTCCCAGCTACTCAGGAGGCTGAGACAGGAGAATCACTTGAACCCGGGAGGTGGAGGTTGCGGTGAGCTGAGATCGTGCCACTGCACTCCAGCCTGGTGACAGAGCAAGACTCTGTCTCAAAAAAAAATAAATAAATAAGAAAGAGGTCGAGAAGAGGCTGAGAGCCTGTGTCTTACTCAGCACAACTTAACCCCGCTCCCTTAACCCCATTCCCCAAGCCCTGGCCACGTGGAATGGGGACCCCTTCCCCCGCTTCCTCATGACCTGGGCTCCAGCTCTGTTGAACCACACATTGTGATGTAAATCCGCTTTTTTGCTCTCTCGCCTCCAGCCTCTGCCTGGAGCATCCCTCCCCTCCTCGTCCCCTGGCTGCCTCCTGGTTTTCAGGGCAGCCGCATTCCCAGCTCCACATCCCTTCAGGCCCCAGGCCACGCTCCCACCACACCCCCTCTGGTGTCGCAGAAGTCACACTCCCCCAGCGGGATCCTCCCCATCTGGAAACGGCATGTGCCTCCTGCCCCTGGGCTTCTGTCCCGACGTTCTCTTCACACGGGATGCTGTATTAGTCGGCGAGGCTTCCGTAACAACGTGCCACCGGGGGTGCGGCTTAAACAACAGAACATCGTCTCACGCCACTCCGAGGCCAGAAGTCCAGAATCGAGGAATCGGCCGGGTGGGTTTCTCCCTCCTCGGCTCGCAGACGCCGCCGCCTCCCTCGTCCCTCCGTGGTCTTCCCTCTGTGCCTGTCTTTTGCGGTGTTTGTGGTTTTGAAACAGAGGCTGTCACCCAGGCTGGAGTGCAGAGGTGCAATGGTAGCTCTCTGCAGCCCTGAAGCTCCTGGGCTCAATCGATCCTTCTGCCTGGGCCCCTCTGCGTGCTGGGAGCATCGGTGCATGCCACCACTCCCGGCCGCGTCTCTGTCCTGATCTCTTCTTTTCATAAGGACACCAGTCAAATGGGATTAGAACCCACCCTAATAGTCTAATGTTAATTTAAGGGCCCCGTCTCCAAATATGATCACATTCTTTCATACCAGGGGTTAGAACTTCAACATAGGAATTTGGGGGGACACAATCCAGCCATACGGATGCACACCCTCCACCCCCACCCGAGGTCCTCCCAGCCCCGCCCGGCTCGGCTGCTGGCATCTTGGTGACCCTCTCTCCAGCCCGCCGGCCGCGTGTGCCCTGCGGGGAGCTCACGCCAGCGCAGTTGTTTGCTGACTTCCTGGTGTCCTGGGAGTTTATCTCCTTCTCTGCTATGCCACAGCTCGAGGGCACACACCTGCCTTGCTCACCTGCGGCACCAGCGCTAGCCCGGAATCTGTGGCTGCTGGTGCGCATGGCCCATTTGCTGACTGAATGATCACGTTTGACTCTAGGGCAGGGGCTGGTAAACGCGTTCGGGTAGTAAATATTTTCAGCGGTGGAGGCCGTGTGGTCTCTGTAGCAACCACTCACCACGGCCTTGGGAGCGGGAAGGCAGCCAGAGATGCTGGGGCACAGAGATGGGCACAGCTGTGTGCCAGGGAAGCTCCAGTGACGGACCCAGGCGACAGCCCATGGTTTGCTGACACCTGCTCCAGGGTGAACGGTAAGAAGCCATCACCTTTCATTCAGAAAGGACTTTTTAAAGAAAGTTCTCATCCCCTAGAACATACGCTTCGTGAGAGTAAGGAGCCTTTACTAAGCTTGCAAAGCAGTGCCCAGCATGCTTTGAACACCCACAGCTGCGGCCATTGGCTGCACTTCTTTTTCCGTCTGGGCCTCGGTGAGAGCCTGGCAGTGGCTGTGGCCTTTTATGGAGCCAGGCACTGAGCTGTGCTTGTTGGATGCCACCTCACTTCACACACACAAACACACACCCACATGCACGCACATGAACACATACACACAAGCACATGTATGTACACACTCACAAACACACTCATAAGATGGCAATTTCCCTCTTGACAAATGAAAAAACTGAAGCTCAGAGAGGTTAGGCAAGTTGCTCGAGGTCACACAGCTGAAGCTCAGAGAGGTTAGGTAAGTTACTCAAGGCCACATAGCACTCCCTTGCGGCAGCAATTCTCGTCTCTCAGACTTGAGCTCATGGGACTGTACCATGGGCTGAGGAGTCACCCCTGCCTTTGAGAAGGATGGCTGATCACCTCTAGCCCTTCATCTGGGTCATCTGAGTGACTCAGGCCAGGCCACCCTTCTATCTCATGTCTCAGTTTACCCATCTGCAAATCGGGAGGGCACTGCTCATACCCACAGTCAACACGTGCATAAAAAGTGAGTCGTGGCCATGGGTGCCTGCGAGCCAGGTAATAAAGCCTCCGCATTAACGGATGGGGTTATCACTGTCATCACCGCCTCACGCTTGCGTTTATGACGCCGGCCGGAGCTTTACGAAGCCTTTCCAGCTCACTCTCCTGGGAGGCGATTTTACTATCCGCCATCAACTGCTGCAGAAATAGAACATTTCTGCTTAATAAAAGACAAACAGCAGCAACTAAGAATCAGCACATCTGGGACAGCCCAGTTACTGCGGCTGAAACCTGCATGGATGCATCCTGTGGAAGGGTGAATTTCATCACTCGGAGTCGCAGAAAGCAGTGGAGGTGGCCAGCGAGGACACGCCTCCTTCCCTCATGCAAAGATAACAGGCCAGAGTGAGGCAGGACAGGAGGCAGGGACAGGAGCAGTGTGAGGGCCCAGGAAGGGCATACAGAAGAGGGTCCGGGGGTCTCCCATGGTTTCAAAGATGCTTCGAGTAGGCCCTGGACTCTTAGTGGCGGTCTGATGTGGTTGGTGGCACTCAACACGCTTTCATTCCTCACTCCAGGGTGCCTTGTTGCACTGCAGAGGCCTGAAAGCTACAGCCCGACACTGCGTGGACTTCCTTGCAGCTAGATTTTCAGGTAGGGGAATGCACTCTGGCCAGATTTGGAAGGTGAAAGTGAGGTGGAGGCTTTTTCCTGCCCCACTGGGTCATGTCTGCTGCGAAGAAGGTCCCAGGAAAGGCTGCTGTGCCCACCCTCCAGCTTTGGAGGGTGGAGAGGTGGTGGTGCTGGAGATGGTGGTGGAGGTGGTGGAGGTGGAGGTGGAGGTGGTGGAGGTGGAGGTGGAGGAGG
>NW_016107432.1:5744746-5747240 GCF_001604975.1 Cebus imitator
GGAGGTGGAGGTGGAGGTGGAGGTTGTGGAGTTGGTGCTGGTGAAGGCAGCAGCTGGATTCTGCATTCCAGCGTCCAGTCGCTGGCTTCGTGGAAGTTTCCAGGTGCAGACTCTGGCAAAGGGTACATCAGCTGCACCAGCCACAGGTTTTTGGGCTTGACACATCCAGGAGGCTCTGGCCCCCACCTTCCTGACGGGCAGAGGCAGAAGCTCCCTAGTGGGTCCGCACCGCAGACTTCCAGGTGCCGTCCTGGGGTGGAGGGGGGTCCAGCCTAGCACCCCTCTCTGCCTCTCCCAGCCATTTAGAAAGCACTGATCCCTCCTGTGAAATCCCTCTAAATCCCTTTTCTGCTTGCATATCCACAGGGGAGGATTGTTCCTACCCTGAGCCCCGCAGATGAAAATTCTTAGAGCACAATGAACACATGCTGAGTGAGGGCTGCTCGGTGCTGAGAGAATTGTTCTGTTACTCAAGAGATGCCCAATCTCTTCCCTGTCCTGAAGTCAGAGGGGCCATCAACATGGCGTTGACGCTTGTGGCAGCTCATGAACCTGCTGATATTCACAGCAGCCAACGTGAAGGCTGCACCTCTGTTCACCCCATGTTAGGGGTCTCCTCCCACCCACTGCCAGCACTTTCTACTATTTCTTTATTATGGATAAATGCAAACACTGCTTTACTTAAGGCTGGGGGACTGTGAGGGGTTTTCTTTCTTTCTTGTCATAGGGGATCATCTTTATTGCTCTGACGATGTATTCAAAAGTAAACATTCATTCTGATCCATTCTTTAAGCCCCTGTTCAAACATTCCTCCTCCAGGAAGTCTTCCTTGATTGCCCACCCAAAGGTGTCTTCTCTGCCCTACTAAGTTTCTGAAAGGCAATCCTAGGCTCAGATCAATTTCTCACAGTGCTGGGAAGCACAGTGATGGGAAGAAGTGCTTGATGGGGAATAAAATACAATAAAATATAAAAGTGAGTTTATGCTTTTAGAAGTAAGTTCCCAAGGCTCTGCCTTAGCAAGCAGCTCTGAGGACCGAGCACACAGAAAACAGGTTGGCCAGTTTTACATCAGCAGCCCCCAGGAAGCTGGTGTGGGAAGGGACTGCTGGGCTGTCACAGGCTACCAATCCCAAGAGCCTGCTGCAGTCGGCCGAGGCTTGGAAGAAATGTGTATTATGCTATTCACCCAGGAAGGCAGTCCAGGCTCCGAGTAAAGCAGCCTCAGAGTGACCCAAATTATAATGAGGCGCAAGGGAAGCATCGTACAGTCACAGAACAGGGCAGTCTGAGGGTAGGTGGACAGATGTTTGCTGGAGGCAGGGCCGGCATCTGGGAAGTGAGAGGTAGGGAAGGAAAGGGAGGAAGCCTTTGGCTTTGCACACATCTGCAAATCCTTGGAACGGAGTAACCGTGTCCACTCCATTGACTCCAGGCTTGGCACGTGACTGTGTGAGGGGATGTGGTGTTTTCCAGGCCAAAGCTGTTACTCTAAAGCTGCTTGCATGGTCTGCTCTGTAACCCCTGGAGCCCCTGCCCTCCGTCATGAGAATAGCATGCTCCCAGCATGAGTCCTGTACGGACCCAAACTCCACCAGCAACCAGAGGCCTCATCCAGCCAATCCCAGCAAAGCCAACAAGAGCCCCAGGTAACCCACAGAGCCCCAGGAGGAAGAAATAATGCTTGTTTCTGTAAGCCATGGAGGCCTGGGGCTGTGTGTTACTCAGTGCGATTGCTGCAGATGCCTGCCTGATACACCTGATTTGCTGGAGTCAAAGCTGGCGTGTTCCACCACACCACCCTGCTTCTTGGGAATTAGAGAGCTTTGAGAAACTGCACAGCCCCCTCGAAAACTAAAGCCCTGTTGTCATTGTTATTAATTTCCTCAAATTCCTCATTTCTTTTACAGCTGCAACTAAGCCTTTCTCTTCCCTTTTCCTTTTCTTAAGTCAGAAAAGAACCAAAGCAAATAACTGAGATTTCAGCTCCATTAATTTTTCAGGGCACCATAAATTAAAGAGCAATTGCAATGCAGTCAATTTCTGTGGGAAAATGAGTCTCCGTGATTGTGTTTTAGTCTAATTACATGGAAGGCTAAGTAGCGCTATTAATACCCAGAAGCACAAGCTATACTCAAAGAAGGTGCCAGGAGCAAAGAGGCAGCCCAGGAGGCTGAGAAATGCAGAGGCACCAGTCAGGGAAAACCAAACCTTGGCAAGGGGGCCAGGTCCTGTTGAGAGCCATGGCAAAGCCCAGCCAGGAATCTTCACTTGGAGGCACCTGATCTGGACAGGCCCTATTGGTGGAAATTTATCATTCATTCATCTAACAAACTGTCTGCCATCCATCCACCATCCACCATCCACCATCCATCCATCCATCCATCCATCCATCCATCCACCCACCCACCCATCCATCCCCATCCACCCATCCATCCATCCATCCATCCACCATCCACCATCCACCATCCACCATCCATCCATCCATCCATCCA
>NW_016107432.1:5747525-5784426 GCF_001604975.1 Cebus imitator
TCCACCATCCACTCATCCATCCCCATCCACCCATCCATCCATCATCCACCCACCCTACATCCATCCACCATCCATCCATCCACCATCCACCATCCATCCATCCACCATCCACCCATCCACCCATCCACCCATCCATCCCCATCCACCCATCCATCCATCTATCATCCATCCACCCTACATCCATCCACCATCCATCCATCCACCATCCACCATCCATCCATCCATCTATCCATCCACCCTACATCCATCCACCATCCACCCATCCACCATCCACCACCCATCCATCTATCCACCCACCCATCCATCCATTCATCCACCCATCCTACACCCATCCACCATCCAACCCCATCCACCCACCCACCCTACACCCATCCACTATCCATCCCCATCCACTCATCCACCCATCCATCCATCCACCCACCCTACATCCATCCACCATCCAACCCCATCCACCCATCCATCCATCTATCCACCCACCCATCCATCCCCATCCATCCATTCATCCATCCATCCATCATCTATACAACTATCCATTCATTCATGTGTCCATCCCTCCTTACCCATCCATCCATCTACCCACCCATCCTCAATCTATTCATTCAACTAATATTTTCAGCCAGACAATTTAGATTAAAATGGTGAAAAAGACCAGACACCTTCCCTGCCTTCAAGGAGCTTGCCCCAAGTGTGTATATTGGGTATAGACAATAATCAAATGATTGCACAAATATATAGTTGCCTGACATGGTTTGGCTCTGTGTCCCACCCAAATCTCATCTCAAATTGTAATCCCCACGCATGGAAGGAGGAACCTGGTGGGAGGTGATTGGCTCACAGGGGCAGTTTCCCCCACGCTGTTCGATAGTGAGTGACTTCTCATGAGATCTGATGGTTTAAAAGTATTTTTGAGTTCCCAACCTGTGCTCTCTCTCTCCTGATGTCTGGTGAAGATGATGCCTGCTTCCCCTTCCCCTTCCACCATGATTAAGTTTCCTGAGGCCTCCCCACCCATGCAGAGCTTTGAGTCAATTAAACCTCTTTCTTTGTAAATCAGTCTCAGGTAGTTCCTTACAGCAATGTGGATATGGACTAACAGATACCCATGGTGATCAGTGTTGAGAAAGAGAAGTACAGGAGCACAGAAGAGTGTAAAATGCTGGGGCCCACGTGGCCTAGGGTGCACAGGGAAGGCTGCTGATGTGGGCAGCTTCTGTTTGCCCTCCAGGTTCATGCTGGCTCTTTCCAACCCTTCTCTGACCCTGGGAGCTGACCTATGTAGACAGATCCACCCCTTGCTGGTCCTGAGACTGACCTTCTTCCTCTAGCCTCTGGTTGGAGTCAGCCTGTGGGAAGCCTCAGTGCACTGGAGAGAGACAGGCATGTGCTATTCCTCTTGTTACCCGACTGTTCAGCCCAGTTTGGCTCAGTTGTTCTACCCAGAGCCAGGCCTCCTACTGGAACCCTTCCCGCAACTGTGGAGCCCACACGTCCTATTGGACAGAGGTGCTAGGTTCAGAGTGGCCCCCAAAAGGTATCCATGTCCTAATCCTTGGAACCTGTAGCCACTACCTCACAGGGCAGGAAGGGAGCCTGCAGATGGGATCGTTGAGGTCTCCAGATGTGAAGATCACCCAGGCTATCTGCATGGGCCCCAAACAAAATCCCCTGAGTCCTTACAGAAAGCAGGGGCAGAGGGAGATTCACACACACACACACACACACACACACACACACACATGCTCACACATGCACTCACCCACACACTCATGCACACTCACACAAACACCCACACATGCTCACACAGGCTCTCACCCACACACACTCATGTACACTCCTACAAATACCCACACATGCTCGAATAGGCTGTCACACTCACACATACCCACACCTTGACATGCTAACATACAGTTTCACACTTGCAAATACCCACACACTGGCAGGCTCTCACACATGCACACACCCATCCACGCCCCCATACACTCACATGCATTTTCACACTCATACATGCTCACAGCCACACTCACATGCACACATTCTCACACTCAAACACACCCACACACTCACACCCTCACATACACTTTCATGAACACAATCACCCTCTTATGTCCACACACATTCTCACACTCAAATACACCCTCACACCCACGCTCTCACAAACAACTTCACCCACATACATACCCACACTCACATACTTTCACACCCACACCCACATACACACATTCACACTCACACCCACACTCACACACTCTCACACTCAGACACACCCACATACCCACAAATTCACACTTTCATGCACACACCCACACCTTCACATACACTTTCATTCACACAATCACCCTCATACCCACACACTCACATTGACACACTCAAATACACCCTCACACCCATGCTCTCACACTCAAACACAACCTCACCCACACACATACCCACTCACACTTTCACACCCACAGCCACATACACTCATACACACATTCACACTCAGTCTCACACCCACACCCATGAACACATATGTGAACACACATTCATATCCACACCTCACATACACATATACACACATTCACATTCAAACACATTCACATTCACACATTCACACACATTCACCCACAGTCACACACATTTACACTAACTCCCACCACCTACAAACCGACACCTTCACACCCACCTACACACATGTTCACACCCACCACACATACCCATTCACACTCACCCACTCACAATGGCACACCCATGCACTCACACACGCACGCACACACTCACGCAGTAGGCAGTGTGGAGATGGGGCAGAGGGAGGTGTGAGGCCGCCCTGAAGGAGATACTGGCAGCTGCGGACAGCTGGAAGAGGCAGGTCGGACTCCTCCCTAGAGCCCAGGGGAGCGTACCCCGCTGACACCTTGATCACCCCAGCGACGCTGGTTTTGGACTGTGGGCCTCCAGAACTGTGAGAGAGTAAGTTTCTGTTGCTCTAAGCCAGCAGCCTGTGGCCATTTGTTCCCACGGCTGTAAGGAAGGAACAAAGCCCTCCCAGCCTCAGAACCCAGGTGGGTACCCCCCACAGATGCAGCCCAGTGCTCCCCACCAGGCTGGCCCCCCGCTCTTCCACTCTCCCGGGGACAGGGCCTCAGTTCTCTGCTGAGCCCCATGGACACAGCTCCCAGAGGAAGGGATGCTGATTTGGGGTCTGAAGAACAGCCACCACCCTTGGTGAGGGTAGAAGAGCATTCCGGGCTAAGGGAAAGGCCCCGTGAGGCCTGGTGAGGGTGTGGGAAATGTTCCAGAAGTGCAGAAAGGCCTTGTGGCTGGCGGGCAGAGAGGGATGGCGACGGGCATGATCCTCATCACCTGCCACTCACTGGCTCCTCTCCAACCCCTGAGCCCCGTGCTCCGCCCACCACCACTTCATTCAGCTCCCACGGCACAGCCAAGCAGGCGAGGTCCCTCAAGCTTGCACCAAGGAGGACGATGGTCCAGCGTCCCAGCCGGCAGCCCCGGGAGGCTCCTCCTCAACCAGCCCAGAGGCTCCGGGTCACATGTGCTCCAAGCGGGCGGAGCGGACCCTAGCCCCACAGACCACGCGAGGGGCACCCGCACATCTTACCTTGCTCTCCTTTGTGTAGGCGAGGATCTTGTCTTCCTCCTTGGGATGGAAAATCAGAGTTTCCACGAAGAAGGGAATGGGCTGCTTCTGAAAGGTGGCGCCTTCGTCCGCGCTGAGGAATAGGCTCTGGTCCCGGTCACTGAGTGAGGAGCTGACAAGGATGACCTGAAACACAAAGGGGGTTGTGAGGCCTGGGCAGGGTGTGCCTCCCCCAACCACTGACACCAGGGAAGAGTGCCCAGAAGTGGCAGCCCATCCCCAGCCTGGCGGGCTCAGCCTAACTGTAGCCATCCATTCACGGGGTGCCTGGGCTGGCCCTCACCCCTGCCACCAGGGAGGAGATGTCAAGAAATGGCAGGTCCACCCCCAACCTGGCCGGCTCAGTGCCAATCACAGACATTCATTCACTCATTCATCTATTCATTCATGGGGTGTCTGGGCCTGGTTTCACACACCAGGGAGGGGTGCCTAGAAATGGCAGGTCTACTCCCAACTCAGCCGGCTCAGCCTAACTGTAGCCATACATTCATGCATTCATTCATTCACTAATTCATTCATAAGTGCCTGGGCTGGGCTCCCCCACACATCAGAGAGAGGGTACCACAGAAATGGTAGGTCCCACCCAAACCCAGCCAGCTCAGTGCTAATCATAGCCATTCATTCATTCATGGAGTGCAGGGCACTGTTCTGGATGCTGAGGCTCCACTGTAAATGCAGGGTTCATGGCCTCTGCCCCGAATATGAATCCATTCCAGAGAGCCAAGGCAGGTGGACACTCAGGGACCCTGTCTACAGCTCTGTTTCAGGGACAGCTGCTCCAAAGCAGGACCAGGATAGATGGGGAGGGAGTGACTGGGTGGGGCCCACCACCTCCAGCAGAGGGGAACGCTGAGCAGGGGTCCCCGGGGAACTCAGAGGCAGGCCCGAGGGGCTGATGTAGGGATGGAGAGGGGAGGCAGACATGGGGCTGCAGCAGCAGCCAGGGGTCAGGCCCGCCAGGCCTCAGACAGAGGTACAGAAAGATTCGTCAACATCCCTACCCCCCGTACCTGTGACTGTGATCTCACTTGGAAATAGGGTCTTTGGAGATGTGGCTAAGCATCTCAGGATGAAGCCACCTGGATGTGGGGTAGACCCTACATTCAATGACTGGTGTCCTTATAAGGAGAGGGAAGGTGGGGATGCAGAGAGAAGGCGACACACAGGCAGAGGCAGAGATGGGGGACGCATCTGAGGTCACCGCGGCTGTGAATTGCCAGTGGCACAGAAACCTGGGAGTGGTACAGAAAGGAGAGTCCCTCTGAGCCCCTAGAAGGAACCGGCCCGGCCGACATGTTGGACTCCCAGCCTCCAGACTGTGAGGGGATACATGGCTGCTATTTTCAGCCCCCACGTGTGTGGGTCTTTGCCACGGCAGCCCCAGCAAACACACCCAAGAGCTTCTGCTATGTGGGGCAGAAGGTCTCCAGGGAGGTGGGAGGAAGGGAGGGGGTGGCCTCGTTTAGGTTTTCAAAGGGGCCACACAGGGGTAGGTCATTTAGGAGGAGATCCCCTTATCCCGGCTGGATTTGGTGGCTTGGTGAGATTCGGGATGTCGCATCTCTACATTAGGAATGACAGAGCCCCAGACACTCATGGGGGCCCTGGGTCCACTTTGTTTTGCAATTGGCAGGCAAGGCAGCAGATAAAACTTACCTGACGTCACACAGCCATGGAATTTGAACCAGGTTACCCAGAGACTCAGTGTGCACCCCTCGCTCCAACCCTGCAAGCATGCAGTGTCTATTCATTCATTCCCTCATTCAACAAACATGTGGAGTCCTGGCCTACACAGGCATTGGGGCCTGCAGGGATCGGGGTGAGGCAGGAGAACAGCTGTGGCTGTCCTGGACATGGTTCTCGTCCTAACAGGGGACCCAAAGCAAGTCCCAAAGGAGGTCTCCCTCTGGAGTCAAGCGTTTGACTACACAGCCCTGTCCTTAACCACATGCTGCAGGGTGCGCCCATGTAGGGTGGGGCATTGAAGCTGGGCCTCACGCTGGGCTGGGTGGGACCAGTCCTGCCAAAGATGAGCACAGCTTTCCTGGGAAGGACAGTGGGCAATGGCACGAGGCGGCTATGGTGGCCTTCCCAGACCGCAAAGTATCTCCAGAAGACAATTAAGCTCACGGAGCAAAAATCAATAGGCTGCACGCAGCACGTGCCTTTAAGTGAATGAACGGTGATTCCATAGATTCCTTCCAGGGAAAGCTTCATCAGCTTCCCAGCTAAGGTCATTAATCTCCATCAGCACAAAACCCTGCCCTCCCAGCACACCAGGGCCTGACAGAGAACGACGTGGCCTCCGTGGAGAGCGATTCCTTGGACGACTTTCGTCCCTGAAATGGGGACGTGGTGTATGCTCAGAGCTGTGCCTCTTGGGGTGGCTTATCCATAGGAAAACTTACGAGGAGGAGCTGAGGGCTGGTTGGGGGTACGTTCCATTACATCATAATGTTGGCAAAGAACACGTAACCGCTGGGGAGCTTCTGTGCTCACGAATGAAAAGATGGTGCAAAATGGCAAGGAAGCACCCTACTGCACACACCACACGGACACAACGGGAAAGCCGTCTGTTACAACTCTGTTGGTGACAAGCGACTGGAGAAGTAGGTATGACTTTATCAAGGGGAGATGCCCAGAAAAAAGAACGGAAGGCAGCTTGGCCGGACGTAAGAGCGATTGGTCTGAAGTGGCGGAGCTAGCAGGACTTTACTTTTTTACTTTGATAGAATAGTTTCAGATTTACAGAAAAGTTGCAGATAGCCCAGGGAGTTCCCTCTGGATGGGGACCATGAGGCACAGGGAGGTCACACGGACGGTCAGGACGCAGCCGAGGTCGGGAGCTGAGTATCTGATTCCAGAGCCCTGTTATCTGCCACGCTCTGCAGGGTGCCCCCACGCAGGACGGGGCATTTTAGCTGAGCCTCACGGTTCCTGTCTACGCCACACCCTGCTCCCTTGTTATTAGCACCTTGCATCAGCCTGGGACATGCACCACACGAGAACGCCAGCATTGGCACGTCCATGTTCTCCAAATACCACACTCTGTCCAGATTCCTCAGAATTCCTTTTTCCTGTTCCAGGACACCACCAGGACACCCCAGCTCATCTTAAGCTGGGACAGTCTGGGGACTTTCCTTGTGCCGGACGACCTTTCGAGCTCGGAGGAGGGCTGGCCAGGCACACTGGAGGATGTCTCTCAATGTGGGTTTGTCTGATGTTTTTCTGGGCATCAGCTGGGGTTGGGGGTTCTTGGGAGGGGGCCGCAGGGATGAGTGAGATGCCTCACGCTGGGCCTGGCCATCAGCAGACTCGCCACTGATGGCGCCTCTCTTCCCAGCCTGGGTCCTGTGTGTCAGGCTCTCCCTGGTGGAGCCACACTCTTCTCCTTTCCACACCGTCCTCTAGGAAGGAAGTCACCACGCGCAGTCCACGCTTGAGAGGTGGAAGTTACCCCCCACCGCGAGCATGGAAGAGCCACATCGACAATTTGGAATTCTTTAGCGTGGGAGAGGTTTGTCTCTTCCCCTCTGATTTACTCATTCAATCATGTATTTGTATTACTGTGAGCTCGTGAATATTTGACACTGTAGTTGTAATTGGAGACTGTTCTGAAATTTTGTTGCTCAAGTAGCTCCAGCTCTGGCCCCGGGGAGCCCCATCAGCTGCGCCTTGCGTCCCTGTGGCATGCCCCCATCATCCTTCTCCTTCCCAAGGTTCTTCTTCTTATTCTTATGTTTTTTTTGAAACAGAGTCTCACTTTGTTGCCCAGGCTGGAGTGCAGTGGTGCGATCTCAGCTCACTGCAGCCTCCACCTCCCAGGTTCAAGCAATTCTCTTGCCTCAGCCTCCTGAGTAGCTGGGATTACAGCTACCCACCAACACACCTGGCTAATTTTTGCATTTTTAGTAGAGACAGGGTTTCACCATGTTGCCCAGGCTGGTCTCAAACTCCTGACCTTAGGCTATTCAGCTGTCTTGGCCTCCCAAAGTGCTGGGATGATAGGCATGAGCCACGGTGCCCGGCTTGACCCTCCCAAGGTTCTGCACACACTGCACGTGGGTTCCCCGGATAAGTCCTCAGGCTCATGCATCAGCCATTAAACTTTGACCCACACATCTGGCTCCATCTATGCCATTTGCTCAGGGAAGCCCAAATTCCCCTCATTAAAGCACTTTCCCCGTGATACAGTTTTCCAAATGTTCTAACCAGGCAACTATGTGTCCGCCCTCCTAATTGGCCTACGTGCCATTTTTGTACCTTGAGAAAACACAGGGCTGACACGGAGGTGGCCGTGACTCCTGCCTGATGGACAAGTGAATGAATGCATGCAGGAACAAGCGAATGAATGATGCCCACTCAGTCTGCGAAGTCCTAAGGGAATTGTTTGTTTGCTTTTCAGGTTTGGGAGGAAAACAATATGAACATTTAAGTAGCCTGGAGAGCAAAACTCATAGAAAAAACTCCTCCACCTATTCGTCTTCACCACTTAAAGTTTTGCACATGAATGAAGGCTTGTTCGTTCATTCATTCATTCATTCATTCATTCTTCTACATTGCAAAACCACATGGTCCAAGCAAGAATTTAGGTAAACACAGGACTCTGCGGGAGCACAGAAGAGGCAAAATAGCACCCAGGTGCTGGGCAGGTACAAAGGCAGGTAGGAGGGCTTCCTGGAAGTGGTGACACCCAGATGAGCCTTGAAGAATGGATGGAAAATTGACTGGTAGATCTGGGGGACGGGGCTTCAGGCAGAGAAGACAGCATGACCCTCAAGGCAAGCAGGCTGGGGTCCCTGCCCTGCCTCTCCTCCAGCCTCACCTCCCACCCCCCAGGCTCCTGGCATCACAGCCATGGCAAACTCCTTGTGTGCCTTCAGTTGGTGGAGGCCGTTTGCATCCCGATGACCACCTGCGCGTGTACTATTCCCTCTGGGTGGAATGCATGGTGGGACCAAGACACCCCACCCCTGCCACTGGTGACTCATAGCCAAACCTTCAATTTTCAAAGTGACATAAAATCTACGTGTGATCAGATCAAAATAGCTTCTTCCAAATTTTCTGAACAACCTCAACAAACCTGAATGTTTCTCATTCATATATATGAGCCTGTTTTGATGCTGGGATGCTCTTCCCCCTGTTATCTGCTCATCGAGCACCCTGTTCTGCAAGGCTCATTTCAAAGGTCACCTCTTCCAAGAAGCCCTCTATGATTGGGAGTTATTCCACTCCTTCCTCTGCCCCCTCCAGCATCTTGTGCACACATAGGCTACAGCCTGGTGGCCCTGGTGTCATCCTGGTGGGTCCGTTTCTGTGGCCAGCCTCCCAGCCTGGCAGTGCTCATGTCTTCTTCACTGCCATTTCCCCAGGACTGTGGTCCCAATGAATGGGCTTCGGCGTTATTCACACACAGCCTGTGGGGGCTCTGGGTGCAGGGCTCACTTCTCCATCACAGCCCCTTTTTGCACAGTCTGCACCCTCCATTCGGCCCAGGCTCTGCAGGTGGTGCCACGGAGGTGAGAGGAGAAGAGCTTGGGGAAGTGACTCCAACCTGGGTCCCGGCCATCTGGGCCCGGCTATTTTTGGTGCAGAGTCGGTGAGCCGGGAAAGATAGGGAGAGGAAAGTGCTGACAGGAAGGGATTATTGGAGCAAAGAAAACAAATCAATTAGCACCGTGCCAGGCGGAGCTGGCAGTTGCTCCTCCAAATCGGGAACCAGCCTCTATTTTAAAGGGTGTATTTTTACCGCTTACTATTCTGGGGGAGACATATGTACCTGCACTGGGTTCTGGGGGCCCAGGAGGCTGGGTTTTTGGAATCAGAGGCGACATTCTAAAATACGGTGAAGAGAAATGCTTGGCAGATTCAATTGACTAACAGCCAGCGATTTGAAGTGGGAGTCTGAGAAATGGGCGCACAGTGCATGGGGCCCTGCACATGGTCGGGGCAGATACAAGGTCAGGGAGTCCTCTATTTTGTTAAATACTCACAGCATACCTGCTAGGTGGGTGCGACTATCCCCATTTCTCAGATGGGAAAACAGGCCAGAGAGCCTGTCTTCCCCGTGGTAGATGCACAGCCTTTCCGCTGACGTCTGTGTCACCTCTACAAACACTGCGGTCAACGGTACCCTTACTTGCACCTGCCCAGAAGGCAGCTGGCCGGCACTGCATCCCAGCGACACAGGCTTGGAAGAGTCTAGAGAGATCCCTCCTGCCCCCCAAAACTGGCAGTGGCTTCCAGAAATCTGCAGGGCAGGTCTGTCCAGGGCTTTCGAGATGGATTTCCTACCCTGTGAAGAGGGAAGGTGAGGCTGGGAGGGAGGGGGTCCTATTCCTTCTTCCCTCTCGGCCCCTCAGCCCATTCTGGAGGGGCTGACTGACTCATTCAGCCCATATGTGCAGATCCCCGGGCTGGGAGCTGAAATCCATGGGATTCCTGCCCCCCTGGGGGGTCACAGCAGACAGGAAGATCACCGAGTAGGTCTGAGAGGTGTACTCATCAGGGCAGCCCTGAGCAGGGAGGGCCCCTTACCCAGCCTGGACCAAAGTGGAGGAGTTGCCACCCATCAGGAGCGTTTCTGCAGATGACACAGCTCACATGGGGTGGGCCAGAGTTGACTCTGCAAAAAGATGCCCCAGAGAGACCAAAGGCAGGCCCTGGGAGACACTGAGCTGGCCCTGCCATCCCCTCCCTGCCAGGCCAGGAGATCCATCTGAAGTGGAGGCCTGGACGCCCCTCTCCGGCTCTTCACAATGAGTCTATACCTCCCGGCCTCCCTGGCCTGCATCCCAGCTGGCCTCTTGCGTGAACCAGCGTGTCAGAACCACCCCTGTGATCCAGCCCTGCAGGAGCCGGCTACGGCCCTGCCCTGGCCTGCAGGACGCTGCTGAGCCCCCTTCCCTGGCCCGCGCTATTTTCCTGCTGCAGGGCTTCCAACCCAGCTCCTCCAAAAGGTGGTGCCAACGTCCCAGTCTGCCTGGCAGCAAAGCTCATCATACCCCAATCTCAAGTCTCCAAGTTAAAAAAAAAAAAGGAAAACAAACAGCATCCAGAAAGCACTTGTGGCCCCTGCTGGAGCTCTGGCCCACACTCGGCTCTGCAGACCTCTGGTTTCCATTCACAAATCTCTGTCCCGGGGAGGCTGCTTTTCGTCTGCGCTTTACCAAGTTTAGCCTCAAGGATTGGTGTCACGTGGATTTGCCTTTCTATTTCTAACCCCATTGCCCAGTCTACTCCTGGCCCAGCTCAGGGTACAGACAACTTGGCTTTGCCGCTGAGCGAGGCAAACAGTGGAGGTGAAAATATACTGCAGCCTCCACCCCCGGATCTGAAATTAGAATCTTCCCAGAGTGTCTCATCCAAGCCTGTGTGAGTCACAATGGGCAGAAAGCGTTCTCCCTCCCGGTGCTTCCCCTGCAGCTGAATGCACGAGGCTCGCTGAACGTTCAGCACACACTCCATCAACTAGCTGGTGATTTAGGAGAAAGTCACCCCCACGATGGCCATGTTCGGGGGACCCTCATTGCTGCAGAGGTCCCAGGATGCAGAGTCCGACTCAGATGTGGCCTTGGGCAAGTTCCTTTCCTCACTTTTAACTCGGAGATAATAATCTCCTCTGTGCTGAGGTTTCCAATGAGGCAAACCATTTGCAAGTGTCATAGAACTATGAGGGGTCTTCATTCTTTTTGTTGCTTTCTTCAGTTAGAAAGAAAGATCTATTCTTGGAGAAATCACAGGTGGTCTGCAGGTTCATTCCTGCTGGGGCCCTTCACAGTCTCCCAGGCACTCCTGGGGTTCAAGACTCACTCCCAGGCTTCCCTGCAGACGTGGCTCCCATGCATTATGAGTTAGAACAGTCCTGGGCTGTGTCCAGGTCCCAAGGCTCACCACACCCTCACAGTCTGTATATGAATGGGTCTCACTTTGCCGGATGCCCTTGGCCAACTTCTGACAGCCTGCAGGGCAGGGCGCAGGGGGACATGCCGGTGGCTGGGGGTGAAGCGGAGGCTGTGGTGGTTAACCAGGTGAGATAACCTGGTGATCTGGCCTTGAGCAGAGGTAGTGAAACTGGAGGGGAGAGGTAGTAAGCAGAACTCAAGGTCACCTTGGAGTTGCAGTTCAGAGGCTTTGCTGGGAAATAAATAAAATGGGGAAATACGAGAGCACACTAAGTTTCAGGCTTGGGTCAAAAGGCAGCTGACGGTGCTTCGCAGAGATGGGGATACAGGAGGAAGAACTGGTGAGGGAAACGAAGCTGAGGTCAGTGTGAGCTGCTGAGGTTCCTGAGGTACACCTGGGTGGAGGAAGGGGAGGGGTTTGATAAGTGAGGCTGGGCTGGAGAGGACGTTTGCACGGTGGGAAAGACATTTGGAAGCTCCATGCACAGACTCCTGGGGGAGGGTCCTGTGGATCAGCTCACCCAGACATGGTGGGAAGTGAGGAAAAGAGCTGGCCTTGGATGGAGACCAGAGGGACCCTGCAGAGATCAGCCGGTAGGGAGTGAGGAGGGGGTGCCGCTGAAGAGGAGTGAGGGGCCCCGGCAGGCTGAGGGGGAGAGCTCAGCCTTCCCACCTCCGGACTCTCACCTCCTCCCTCCCTCACCTCTCAGCCGGGCCTGCCTGCCTCAGCCTCTCTGACTTCTTTCACACCCATGTTTCTTTCCTACCCGTGGTCCCTCTCACGTGGCTCTGGCCACCCTGGCCTCAGGCTGGCTCTCTGTTCTGGCTCTGGAGAGCCCCTTCCCCGAGGGTGTGTAGCTGGCTCCTTCTTTTCAAAAATTTATTTTTATTTGTATGAATATTACTTCTAATGGACCAATCATAACTGTATACATGTGTGGGTACAATGTGCTCTTTTGATATATGTGTGTGTATATACACACACGATGCACAACATGCAATGATTAAATGAAGCTAATCAACACAGCTGTCACCTCACCCACTTATTTTCCGAGATGAGACATTTGAGATTTCAAAACAGCAAGGGAAGCGAACTCCAAATGACCTGCTCCTCCTAACCCGCAGCGGGCAGCGCCAAGGCCACCGCCTCAGAGGCCCTTCCTGAGCGCACCCTCTAAATGGGCCCTGACTCTAGGTCATTCTTTTTTCTGAAAACATCCTTTTAGATTATTATTTTTCATGGTGGTAAAACAGACACAACGTAAAATGTCCCAAGTAGCACATGGATGAGTGGCGCTAGGCATCCAGGCTGCCATGCACTCATCACCACCATCCTTCTCTGCAGCTTTGCCATTGCCCCAAACTGCTGCTTCAGCTGCAGGAAGCCCAGCCCCCCACCCCCTCCCTTTGTGGTATTGTGTCCCCTTCCTGGCCCATCCCCTCATGAGGCTGCGTGGTCAAGGGGTCGGGGACAGGGTTGTCTTGTTCACTGCTGAATCCCGAGCCCCACCTGGCACGGAGTCAGCGCTCAGGCCATGGGTTCAGTGCTGCTGAACACACTGACGGGATGTATTTCACTCTCATGTCGGGCAGACTTTTAACATTTAAGGGAGGCGTTTCCTTGCTCTGTTCTGCTCTGTTCTGTCTGTTCTATTCTGTCTGTTCTGTGTGTTGATGTCTCAGCCCTTCTCAGCCCCACCTGAAGCCCAGGAGCCTGGAAGCCTGGAGACAACATACCCCCCCGACGCTGCTCCCTTAGACTCTGACCCCAAGCTGCCTTCACATGAGTGCTGACAGGCACAAAAGTGGAGACGCCTTGTTCTCCAGCACCTGCTGCAGGCAGGCCCAGGGCTGTGCCAGGGTCTCCAGCATCCTCCCCAGGGCTGTGCCAGGGTCTCCAGCACCCTCCCCAGGGCTGTGCCAGGGTCTCCAGCACCCTCCCCAGGCCCACCCGCTTGGGTGCAGCAGGAGCTGAGGACTGGCAGCTTTCTCAAGGTTCCGGCATACCCGACCTCCTGCTATTTCCAGTGGCTTCTGTCACATTCACTCCCATCTACTGTGTAAAGAGGTCCCCACGTCCTTGTATCAAACCCCTTCCTCCTCCAGATACTGAAAGTGGTTTCTAACCAAGGCCTGTGAACTCCTGGATCTAGAACTATTTTACCAAATAAATACCAACTGTTTATCTTTTCTTCTCCCTTTCCTGCCTGCCTCCCTCCCTCCCTCCCTCCCTCCCTCCCTCCCTTCTTCCTTTCTTCCTTCCCTCCTTCATTTATCCCACCCCTCCATCTGTCCTTCCATGCATCCATCCACTGGGGAGGGACTGTAAGGTCTCACAAGCTGATCTGAAACCTTCTCTTGTGTGGACCAGGCCATGCCTTCACGCCGGCCTGCCCAAGGCCTCGGGACTGCCTAACCTCTTCCCTGCCAAGACCCAGGGATTTTGCTAAGACACTTTGCGTGGCTCCTCAGCCAACTGAGGCACATCAAGAGTTAACAAGAACTTTGCCTCTCAAATAAAAGCTCTCGGCCAAATAGGAATTGGGGCAGGGCCAAGTAGAGAGACCTGTTGGCATCATGGTTCCTAAAAGAGATTTGCTCAACTGGGTGGGCAAGGGCCCCATTCACCCCCCACAGCGTGGGACTTCATGCACGATTCTGAGAAACATGTTGGGAGCCAAGCAGACTGATGCCAGGGCTTGGGCAGGCAGTGTCACCCACCCATCCCGTGTAGGAATATGTAAGTCCTGGCATTCTCAGCAGGACACCTCCCACTGTCCTCTGCTTAGCGGAGGGAATTTTAAAAAACCCACGAAGAGTCTGGGTGCAGTGGCAGACACTTGTAATCCCAGCATTTTGAGAGGCCGAGGTGGGTGGATCGCTTGAGTCTAGGAGTTTGAGACCAGCCTGGGCAACAAGGTGAAACCCTGTCTCTCCAAGTATAGAAAAATTAGCCAGACATGGTGGCACGCACCTGTCATCCCAGCTACTTTGTGGGGGTGGGGGTCGCGGTGCTGAGGCAGGAGGATCTCTTGAGCCTGGGAGGCAGAGGTTGTACTGAGCTGAGATTGTGCCGCTGGACTGCGCTACAGAGCTAGACCAAGTCTCAAAAAACAAATAAATGAATGAATACAAAATAAAATCCTACAAAGGACAAAAGTCAAGAGAATCATTTTCACTGAGGATGATGGGGGAATAGCACCACACTGGGGACGCGAGCTCCTCATTCACTGAGCCAGCACATACGACAGCACCAGGGACTGTTAGCTGTTGGGCTAGGAGGGTGGGCGGGGTGGCACGGGATGAAACCTCCCTCCCGTGGGCTTACAGCTGAGTGCAGAAGACATGGAGGAAGACAAACGCAGGAATATGATTGTTTCAGAGGGTGGTGAGTGCCGCGAACAAGAGAAAATCAGGTAATTAAATGAGTAATGTGCATATGTCTTTACATACATGCGTTCATACATAAATACATGCACACATATGACACACACAGATATATGCAAGTGCTATAGGAAGGGATGTCCATACACATGAACGAATCCGCAGAGACAGGCGTGAAGCAGGCCACAAGGTGAACAGCACTGTTTCTGGGTGAGGAGATGACGGTGCTTTTTTCTTTCTTTGGAGAATATTTCTGGCTACATTGCTTAGTCTGTGCCCCATGGCCCAGTGTGAAACATCTGTGGAATGACTGAACACATTTGCGCAAGTCACTATTTTTAAATGAATGTCTTTCATTTGTAATTAGGAAAAAAACCAATAAATAATATACTTTTATGAAAGAGGAATGTGTTTGTAAGCAAAAGCCTGAGACAGTCTGCCAGGAAGACACTTGTGAAACACTACGGTTTACTGCTGGGTCTTCTAGGAATGGCCAGCTTTCCATACTTTATTTATTTATTCATTTATTTATTTATTCCTTTAGAGACAGGGTCTTGCTTTGTCACCCAGGCTGGAGTGCAGCGGTCTGATCTCAGCTCACTGCGGCCTCTGCCTCCCAGACTTAAGACATCCTCCCTCCTCAGCCTTCCAAATAGCCGGGAGCCACCATGTCTGGCTAATTTTGTTTAATTTTTTTGTAGAGATGGGATCTCCCTCTATTGCCCAGGCTGGTCTTGAACTCTTGGGCCCAAACAATCTGCCTGCCTTGGCCTCAGACAGTGCTGGGATCGCAGACGTGAGCCGCCGTGCCTGGTCTCTCAGTACTTTTAATCCAACTGTCTTTCTTTTCCTCCCTTCTTCCCTCCTCTCTCCGTTCCCTCTTTCCTGCCTCTCTAACTTCTTCCTTCCCTCCCTCCCTTTCTTCCTCTCTCCTTCCTTCATCCCACCCCTCCATCGTCTTTCCATCACCCATCCCTCCATCCACTCAGGAGTGACCATAAGGGCTCATGAAGAGAGGACAGTCCCTGCTGTGGCTACCTGCTGTAACCATCTCCATGCAACCCAGCTCCTGTGCCCACCTCCTTGGCATGGGTGCCAGTGGCTTCTGGCTCCCAGGTTTGTCTCTGCTTGGACTTGAACTCCTTCTAGTGGGGTGAGAGACATCGACCGTGTGCCTGGCTCTGTGCTAGGCACCTGCCCCCACAAGGCCTCATTTTATCCTCACAACAGCTACGTGTGGGAGACGTTCTAGTCTGTCTTTGATAGACAAAGAAACAGAAGCTGGGAGTGGTGAAGTGACCCACTTGTGACCACACAACGTGTGAGCCACGTGCTGGCATGAGATGCAGTTCTGTCTGCCTCGGAGCCGTCTCCTGCCTCTGCACCGAGACTTGAGCTGACAAGCATCCAATGTAATTTAGTAAAACACCCACTCAAACAC
This sequence comes from Cebus imitator, assembly GCF_001604975.1. Lineage (NCBI taxonomy): Eukaryota > Metazoa > Chordata > Mammalia > Primates > Cebidae > Cebus > Cebus imitator. The sequence goes on from NW_016107432.1 coordinate 5,763,889, forward strand.
GATTACAGAATTGACTGTCAGGAAAGGGCTGGTTCCATTTTAATTACTGGCCTGACAATTGCTGAAATGCCAAGAAACATCCTTGACAACATTTGTAAATTTAATGGCAAGGCAAACCCTTTCTCTTTGGCCAGAAGGCTGACTTGGAAAATCTTAGGTTTGGTCGATAATAACTAAATAAGGCAAACACATTCCAGGCATATAAACATAACTCATCGTCGATACTTTGTAGCCTTGATTTATGAATCATCTTGCATGTAGCATTTGTGAGATGAGAACCCCCGCCATCCTCCTTCCTCCTCCCTGATCACTGCTGGTCTCTGTTCTCTTAAGGGGCTTTGCACCGAGGCTCTGGAGTGAAGACAGTTTAATCGTGTTTTGTTTGCCTGTCTGAAGACATTTTGCAGACAATGCTAAAAGTCTGTTTGCTTGGGCAGAGCGCCGTAGACGGCTAATTCTCTGGAGTGACGGTGTTTCAGAAGATTGTCTTTTATCAGGACGGTTGCATTAACTATGTACGGTTGGATGTGTGAACAATTTGTTCATTTATCTGGCCCCTAATTGAACAGTGGAAGGCAAGGGAATGTATCTCGGTAGCTTTGTGTTAGGCCTTTTCAGCGGCGATGCTGGCAGCCTCCTGGGCAAAGATGACAGCTTTCAGAAATAACCGTGGAGTCTCCTAAGACTTTCTCTTCAAATATTTGTGATGAGAAGCCAAGATAGCATGGTGGCTGCTGGTCAAATTGGTTAAGATCTTGCATCAGCTTCAACTAGAAGCTGCTCTTAATGGTTTCTTAGCATTTCCTTATCGTTCCCATGAAGCTGATGTCTGAAGCCAAAAAGCGAGTCAAGGTCCACACTGAATGGCCAAGGTCACGGTCATCCATTTAGGGACCATTGGTATTCCGTGTCACAGGCTCCAGTAAGGACAGAGCTGAAAGGCCCATCATTGTACCCTCCTCTTATTTGGGTGAGGAAGCTACGCTTCTGTCTGGAGAAGCCCCGCTCAAGGTCTGTAGGTGATATTGGCTTCAATCACAACTGGCATGAATGAAGAACTTCTGTAGGGCATAGAGTAGACAGCAATACTGGCAACAAATAATTGTGCAGAGGATTTATTTATGCCGGGCACTGGACCATATGCTTTCTTCATATTTTCAGCCACCACTGATGAGGTAGCTGTTATTATTATCCTTCTTGAATGGCCCCAAGTGAGTCCTAGAGAGGGTGGTCACCACCCAGTGACATAGCGGTTCACGGGGTGGAGCCCTGACCACCACTGCGGAGGTGGATATGGGACACACGCCGCTCTTCCCCCTCTTGACTTCTGCATCCGCTGAACCTGTGTGAACCAGGGCTGGGGGTGGAGCCAGGAGCAACCTAGTCATGTTTGGCTCCACGGAGCACACAGTCCAGTGAACAGACAAGGATCGATGAAGCATGTAAGCGGCAGTTACGCTCCCCAGCAAGGCCTCATCACTGAACAAGAAGGGAAGTGAGGAAAGACCACAGAGGCAGCAAGGTGGGCAGGTGGCCCATCCAGCTGGAAGGGGACGAGGAAGCCGTGGATGGGGAGGAGGAGATGGCCGCAGGAGATGTAGAAAAGGCAGAGGGAGCCGGGCTGGATGCCACGTTCAGAAGGTCCCCGGCTACTACCTTCAGCGACTGGGGGAAAAGCAGGGAACCAAGGAGATCTCCTGCCTTCCTCGTGGCTGACAAGAGACTGAGAAGTGGTCCAAGAGGTAGGAGTAAGGCCAGAGGGCACAGTGCTGCAGAAGTCATGGGCCAGCCACTGACAGCTCAAGCATGGTGAGCTATGAAAGCCCCAGTGACGGACAAAGATGGGCTGCTGGCGTCTCTGAGTGCCACTGACTGTCGATGGTGGGAAATGGATGTCCCCAGGTACCAGTAATTGCCAGGCAGGGATATTGGTGTCTCCCCAAGGTACCATTGATTGTGGAAGGTGGGGCATCAATGTCTCTGAGTGTCACTGATGGTGAAAGGCAGGGCATTGATGTGTCTGAGCACTGTGGATTGTTAGCATTGGGGTATCTGTGTTCCAGGGCACACATCTGCAGATGCAGGGAGGGGTGTGGGGTGCCGGGAGGGAGTGGGAGAGGAAGGCTTCAGAACCCAGGAAAGACCCCTGTGCCCCTGGTTCCCGAGCACCAGCGCAGGGGTGAGGGTCCCTCGGAAGGGATGGGGTGGGAGGTAGCGCCATCTTCCGTCCTTCATCTGTCCTCTAACCCTATGCCATGGGTCATCAGTCAGTCCTAGCCTCTCCACTCCTCAGTGGCCAGGAATGGCTCTGGGGTCTGGGCAGGGCTGACCCCGGAGCAGGCGCGTCGTGAGCAGAGGGTGAGGTGAGCAAAGGCACGGCGGGAAAGATGCATGTCTATTTTCTCAAGTCATTCTCCTCCTGCCCACCACAGACGAAGGATGATTTAATTACAGTTCTGGGGAAAGAGCTCTGGAGTGGGAAATTTCCCAGGGGCTCTCGGTAAGCTCGTGGAGGCTAATGTGACCCGAAGCTCTGGTTTCCGTGAGAACCATCAGTGCTGGCGCTTCCAGGCCCAGAAGAACGGACATCCGTCCTGTATGAAGCCTCCTGGGACCCCATGCCTGAACACTCACGATGGAGGCCGGCCGAGCCCTCTCCCACAGGCAAAGAGCAAGGTGGACAGGGAAGGCGGGGCCGTGCAGTCCAGCCCCTGCCTGGGACTTCAGACACAGTGACACCTGGAAGCAGGAGGCAGAGCAGAGGGGCAGGCGGGACCAGTACTCCTCCTGAGGCTGGAGTCACTGCAGTCATGCCCTGGCCTCTCTGCTTGGATACCTCCAGTGGCAAGAGGCTCCCTACCTTGCTGCCCGTGCAAGTGTTTTCTTTATGACAAGCTCAGGCCGCAAGGCACAGAGGACAAGACTTCAGAACCCTGCAAACTGCAACGAACGCTGCTCATGCGAGACAGCGGCGAGACCGCCAGTCAGTTCTGTGGTCTCTGGGAGCCTCCATCCCGCCCCTTTTAAAGTGGCCACCCTCCTCCTTCTTGCTCCCTCTCTTCCTTCCCCCCAAGCTATAGGTTGGAGTAGGGGCTGGGTGAGGGGAGGAGGAGGCGCCTCGGGCCTGCCGAAGAGCACAGGGGTCCTGGCTGTTCTTCGGCTGCTCTGTGCCATCTCCCCCAAGAGGAGGACATGGGTATTTCCAGGCCTTACTCAGATGAGAATGTCATTAAGATCACACACCCGGATATCAGTCCCGATACTGCCGATTGATAACGCAGCACTGCTGTGACAGGCCTGGCAGTGATCCTCCCGAGCGTCACAGCTGGGCAGCAGCAGCAGCAGCAGGCTCTTGCCAGGCCGGATGCCGCCCCAGAGGCCAGGCTGCCGCCAGCCCTGCTTTCCAGAGAGGTGACTCTCTCACCCAGAGGTCACCTGGCTCAGACAGAGGCAAGCTGGTGACAGGGAAGCCCGGTGGACGGCGTGTCCACCCCAGCCGGTCCACAGCCCCGGCAGCCTGACTTGGATCAGATTTATTGATTGGGTTTCTGTGTAGGATTTCATTCAGCAAAAGCGTTTTCATGTTTTAAAAACATGTTTCACCATGTTTGACTGTAAAAATAAAGCAAGGTAATGTGAGTCCTAGGGTGGCGTGGGGGTTGGAACTTGGGAAGGGAGGGTAAGGAAAAATGTTCCTGAGGCAGAAAAGGCTCCTAGGCTCAGGGGAGGAGGGAATGTGCTGGGGAGAACGGCAGCATGCACAAAGGTCCTGGGGCACCAAGCTTGGCGTTTGGAGGAACCACAGGAGTCCCGAAGCCGGAGGCGTAAAGGGGCAAGAGGAACATGGTGGAAGTGGAGAGGCAGGCAGGGTGCAGGCCTGGGAGCCCAGTGTGGAGCCGATTGCTATGTAGGATGGGGAACCTTTGCGGGCCTCAAGCGGAGGAGATGCGACCTGATTTTCCTGGCAAACACCCCAAAGAATCAGCACGGAGGGCAGACAGAGGGGCGGGGGTCACAGCCGAAGCCCTGGAAGATGGGCATGGCTTGGGCCCTAGGTTGAAAAGTGGACGAGGGTCTCGTGGTTTGGAGAACTCACTTTGCAGCACAGAACTCACTGGTACATCTGAGATGGGGTGAGGGGATAGAGGGGAAAGGATGACCCTTGAGCTTCTAGCACAAGGGGGATGGGCCCATTTCCTGAGAGGAGCCTGCAGAGGAGGCTTCCGTGAAGCAGGTGGAAGAGTTCTGACAGCAACGTGATGGATCCGGGATGCCTGTCAGCCCTCCAAGAGGGTGACATGGGGCAGGAGGAGCTCTGAGCTTGGACTTTGGTTGGGGCATCAGGGCTGGGGGCTGGTGGGGGTACAGACACAATATCTAAAGTCGTGACATTCGGTAGGATCATGGAGGAAGAAGGAAAAACTGAGGGATGGGCGGGCATCCCACTCCTGACTACAAATCCCAGAGAAAAGCCCCAGCTGGAAGGTGAGGCAGAGCTGGGGTGCCACAGCTAGGCGGCTCAGAGGAAGCGCGCTTCTCCCCGCTTCTCCCCCTTTCTCAGATGGGGAAACTGAGCTCCAAAGACACCAAGGCTTCTTCCTAGAAACACAGCCCATGAGGGGCAAGCCAGATTCTGAGCTTCAGGGTTTTGAACTTGAACTAAAGGTTGCTCAGAATGTCTGACCCTTCTTCCACATGGCCAACGCCTATACATCCCCCAAAGGCCTACGCAAATGTCTCCTCCTCTGCGAAGCACTCCTTGCTCCATGCTTGCGCACAATCCCCCACCATGGCTCCATGGCCATTTCTACACACCTCCACTTAGAACTTACTCTACCTCAGGATAGTAGTTTCAGAGTTTCACTGGGCTGTGAGCTCCTTGATGTCAGAGAGCGGATTCTATGCACATCCCACACCCCTGCTTGCCCAGAAACTAGGCATATGAGGAGCTCTATGAAGCCATTTGGGATGGATGGGTTGATGGAAAGGATGTACGCATGCACAGGTGGGTGGGTGGATGGGCAGGTGCATATACTGATGGATGAGCAATGGCTAGATGAATACCATATAGATTAATGGCACATGGACGGGTGGGTGGATGGATAATTGGATGAGTAAATATATGCATAGATAGGTGGATGAATGGGTGAGTAGGTAGATGGATAGATGAGATAGCCAATGGATAGAGAAATATGTAGATCAATGGCATTTGGATAGAAGGATGGTGGGTGGATGGATAGAAAGCTATAGGATTTGTAGTCAAAATATTAAAAAATAAATTCTGCCCTGGCCACACTTTGGACTAGCTGCTGGGCCAGGCACCATGAGGTCCACGTGGCTGACCCCTGGGCTCCTCCGCTTTGATGGGGAGAGATGGGTGGCCAATTGTCTACCTGCTGGAGCCCTGCAAGGCTCAAAAGGGCCAAGAGAGGGCACAGGGGCTGTGCGGGGCTGTGTAAATGTCAGGCAGCCCCAGGGAGCCTGGAACGGTCTGCAGCATCGCAGAGTTCTCTGCCAGAAATCACCTCCAAATGTCCATCGAGGGAACATAATTTCCACATGGCTGGTTTTAAAACCAAGTAATTAAATGGTTTTATAGTCAGTTTTTAAAACAAGCTCTTTAAGTTATGAGTATAAAGCATGTCTCTGTAATAGCCAAGTTGTTCTGTTTTGTGATTTCTATTGCAATGTATTTTTGTAATTAGGCAGAAAAAACATCCATTTGGGGCTGAGTCCACTTTACTGCACTTACTTTTGGGCTTGGTGTGACCCAACCAAGATCCTGAGGGCTCTTCAGGATCTGTCTGTCTGGGTCCTTGGGGGAGGAGGTTAACTTGAAGGGGGTGGGTGTCTGACAAGCACACATGATGACCCCATTTGGATGAAAGGAAGCCCAGGGGCTAGAGGATGGATGAATGGATGGCAGATGGGTAGATAGACGGATGGATGGTGGATAAGTAGATGGGTGGATGGACAGATTCATTACGGATGAGTGGATGGTAAATGGGTAGATAGGTGGATGAATAGGTGAATGAATGAACGGATTGATGGGTGGATGGTGGATGGGTGAATGGATGGATGGATGGATGGTTGGATGGATGGATGGTTGTGTGTGCATGTATATGTGAGTGAGCTGGCTGGGGGCACTCAGAGGAAGCACTTTTTTCATCCAGGAGAGGGAGGATCAAAGAAGCCTCCAGAAGAAGGTGATTCTTTTGCTAGGTGTGAGATGTGGGACTCAGAGAGATGACTCCAGCTATTTTGGCTTTGGGGCCACCTGCCAGGCTCCATCCCTTATTGAAACCTGTTCACAGAGGCTAGAGTCCAGCTGAAGCTAGGGATGCCAGAGAATATAGGACACCCAGTTACATTTGAATTTCTACGAAACAAGTAACTTTTTTTAGTAATAAGTATGCCCCAAATGTCACATAATTTTAGTATAAGTATGCAGTATTTGTGATATACTAAAATAACTTGTTGATATATGAAATTCAAATTTAACTGTGTGTCCTTTTAAAAGTTCTTCATTTAAGCTGTCAGCCCTATGAGTAACTAGAGCCTCTGAGGGGGGTTTGGAGGCTGCTGGTCACCTCTGGTCAGCCGTGAGGCCAGCAGAGGCTCCTTCCTATGTACTGTAAGTGATGAGCACCCTGAAGAGGGAAGCACAGGTCTGCAGGAACACAGAGGAGCCACCTAGTCCCCAGAGATACATAGTTTCCTGGAAGTGCCACTGGAAGGATGAAGAATAGTTGGGGAAAGCTGCTGTGGGAGGAAGTTATTTCAGGTGACAGAAAAGCAAAGAGCAGGCACAAGAACACCTGATGTGGCAAGAGCAGAGGTGGAGGTGGTGGGACTGGGAGGGGCAGGTGTGTAACTACATCTCTCTTAGATCACCCCAGGATGCAACAGGGCTGTTGCTTTCCTGGCCAAAACTTTACCCACACTTTAAAAGACACCTCTCCCTCCCTGGCACATGCCTGGAGAATAGTTAACCAGGAAAAAGATTTTCCTTTATCCAGGCTAAGGCAGCTCACTCCATAGCCCCATTTGTCCTCAGCTAATTGCCCCTGTGCACTGCATAATTTGCCCAATGCCCTGACTTCAAGCTTAAATTCCAGATGGGAGGGTCATTGTCTCTCTTGCTCACTGCTGTATCTCCACAACCTACAGCAGTGCCAGGTAAATCTCTGATAAATCGGTATGGAGTAAAGGAAGGCAGATGGATAAATGAATGAATAGATGGATGGATGGATGGATGAGTGAATGGATGGCAGATGGATGAATAGATGGCTGGAGAGTGGATGAGTGAATGAATGGATGAATGGATGGATGGATGGGTAGATGAAGAGATGGTGGATGGACGAATAGGTGGATGGATATATAAAGGGATGGATGGATGAATGGATAAGCAGATAAACAGGTGGGTAATGATAGATAGATGGGAGAATGGATGACAGATGGATGGATGAACAGTGTATGGATGAATAGTCTGATGAGTAGATGGGTGGATAGATAGTAGATGGATGGATGGATAGATTGGATGAAAGGATGGATGGATGATGGATGGATGGATGGATGGATGGTGGATGACTGGATAAACAGATAGATGGATTCTGGGTGAATGGAGGGCAAATGGGTAGATAGATAGATTATGGGTGAATAAGTGGATGGATAAATGAATCGATGGGTAGATGGTAGGTGTATGGGTGGATGGATTCATGATGCATGGATGGATAGATGGATGAATGGACAGTGGATGAGAGGATGGATGAATGGATGGTGGACGGTGGATGGTGGCTGCATAGATGGATTATGGGTGAATGATGGTAAATGGGTGTGTGGTTGATGGATAGGTGGATAGATGGATTGATGGGGGTAGCAGATGGGTAGATAATGGATGAAGGAATTGGATGAGTGGATAGGTGGATGGATGGATGGATTATGGGTGAATGATGGTAAATGGTGTGTGGTTGATGGATAGGTGGATAGATGGATTGATGGGGGTAGTAGATGGGTGGATGAATGAATGGATGTTGGATGAGTAGATACGTGGATGGAGGGATGGATGGCGAATGAATGCATGGTGAACGGGTACATGGGTATACAGGGGATGAGTGAATGGACGGGTGGATGGATAAATGCGTGGAAAGACGCAGTGGTGGATGCATGATAGATGAACTGTGAGTGTAAAGATGGTAGGACCTGGGCTGGCCGTCCAGGGCCTCACACCTGGGCATTAAATAGCAGATTACACTAGGAAATCGATGAGAGTGTGGAATCAGTTGTCCGTGAGGGAACTATATCCACAAGCGGTGTCTCTGAGGATCGTTACTGGTGAGCCATGCGAGGTGCACGCGCTTCTCTGGTCTTTAGTGGGCTGCTTTCTCCAAGGCTAACCTTGGAGTTATCCTCACACACAGCGCTTAGTTGCTAGACATGCCTATCGCACTCCAGTGAGTGGGACTCACCGCCTCTGGTAGGGGGTGGTCCAGACCTGCCCTGCTGCCCTTGACATTCTCCGCTGGGTCCCTGCAGTGCTGGCAGCTTCCTGGCACCTGGGCTACCAGGGGCTGCAGGGAACAGTGCTCAGGGAATCATGGGGCCACGCAGAGCACCGCTGAACAGCAGTGCCCACTACCCTTCCTCAATCTTTCCCATCCTTTGTCTCATTCGTTGGTTTACTGGGCCTCCTTGCATTTTTTTCTGCAGATGCAGAGTATCGATAAATGTATTTTAATTTCTCAGAGGGAACCAGGAAGATCTATTCTGAGGCAGCAGACCCAGCCTGTGATGCCCTGATGCTTGTTCAGCCCTTCACCAAATGCTCCCTCTGCCTGGAAGGCTGACACCCACTTCAGAGGACCGATGTCTGCAAGCTCAGCAGGCCGACAGGTCTGGGACCTCAACTTACTGGTAGGCAGAGCCTGCGGCTCCTCCCCACAGAAAGAGGTGGAGAGAGAGGGCCCTGTAGTCAGGCAGGACGAGCACTGGCCTGAGAGCCAGTCCCTGCTGCTGGCCTTGGCCCTCGGCCAGCTTGAAGAATGGCTTCTCCTCCCCCAACCCATCTACTTGTACCCTTCCCATCTCCTCCCCATCCCTGTCCCCTCCAAAGGTAAGCAGTCACTTTCCAGGTGCCTGCCATGGGCCAGGCTTTGTGCCAGGCCTAACCTTCATTCTTTCTCACGTCCTGGAAGCTCTCATGGGGTGGGATTACATGGCATAATGGAGTGCGCATGGATTGGAATTCTCTGCGGCAACATAAACAGTTGTTATTGACGTCAATCCCTTCCAGGGGACCAGGCCCTGGACGGAAGGCTTGAGGCAGATGGCAAGAGTCCTGCAGGGGCCGAGCACGCCCAGTGGAGTCACTGCGAGGGTCCCAGGGGAGCAGGGCAGGCCGCGGTCTTAGTGGACTCAAGCAGACACTCCTGGTGGGCTGGGAACTGGTCCCCCGAGCCCACACCCAGCCACACCCCATGTAGTGGCACTGGTGACTCAGACAGAGGCCTGTTCTTGAGGAGATGGAGATGAAGCAGACCCCTGACCTCCACCATGGCCAGAAGGACGGAGAGAACAGGCAGCCGGAAGGCACAGCAAGTGCCCGGAGTGTGGAGGAAGAGTGCATACTACACCTGCCCGCTGGTCTCCGTGCCCTTCTCCTTTCCCCCAGATCCAAGCCACCTTCCTTTCACCCCTGTGGCCTCCATAAAACCATTTGGATTCCTGTTGTGTCCTGTCTGGGTGATCTCATTGTTTTCAGGACAAAGCTCCCGTGTCCTGGCCGGGGATGCTCAGGTTTGCCTCCCCCAGCCTCCTGAGCTCCAGAAGTCGGCCCGTCAGGCTCCAGCACCTCCACCCACGCCCCACGACTCCTGCCATGGCCTCTGCAAAGCTACACGCGTCGCCTTCCGCCGTCCTCTTCTGTCCCACACCATGTTCCCCATCACATCAGATGAAAGCAGAACCCAGGGCAGAGCCTAGGGCTGGGCACGGGGCCGACCCTTCCTCCCGCCTCTCTGGCCTCTCAGCACAGACCTGTGAAGCCTGAGGCCGGGGCTCAGCGGACCTGTCTGAGAGGACCAGTTTGCAGGCCGTGCGGTCTCTGTCCTAACGGCAGCAGTGCAGCCGCCGGGGATGTGTAAGCATGTTCACGAGGCTGGGTGCCAACAAGAGACATCATGGTCACTGAAACTGAATTCCATGTCATTTTCATGCACCACGAAGGATTCCTATTCTTCTCATTTTTTCAACCATTTAAAATGTTCCCAACCGTTTACAAACCTAACAACCAGCTTTATCTGTGGCTACACAGAAGCAAACCTGGACATACTGGACAGTGGACAAAGCCATGAGGGTCCCACTTCCTGGGGCTCGCCTTCTGGGGGCCCTGATGGCTGATGCCTGAGGTGAGGCTTCAGATCCACAGGAAGTCATGAACAAGGGATGGAAGACCAGCGACCTGCTCCCACGGCACCGTGCTGGGCCGTCTCGGGGCGCTGGCCGGCTGCTTTCCCGAGGGGCTGAGAGGGTGGAAGGAATCTACGTGCAGGCAGGTCCCATGACTGTCCAACCCCACTCATCTCAGCCAGGATCTGAGCCTGGCCCCTCTGGCCTCACGGTCTATACTCCTTGGGTTTTGCTAACTTCCAAGCTGCAGCTTCATCCAACACCCAAAAGAAGGCCAGGAAGCCCAGCTCCACCTGCAAGGTGCTGAGGTCATGGTTTCTGCCTTCACCAGCTGAAGCCCTTCAGAAAGAGCTGTCACCCACACTGCGTGGGCTTTTGTTTCTCACAGCCTCGGTGGCTGCAGCGGGCGCTGTGCTGCGTGGTGGCTGCAGGCCATCCTGTGGTGCCAGATGGGCAGTGCCACCCTCCTTTCTCGATGTCTGTGTGTCTGCACATGTGCAGCAGTGGGGAGATGCCTAGAGATTCAGTGAATGGTCAGTAACTAAATGAATGAATCTGAAAGTCCCTGGCACCAAGATCTGCCCATCACAGGGAGCCCCTGCTTGGAAATCTTCCCTGCCTTCCCCTCCCCCATGCTATCCACAGGATCGGGGCTGCTATTCTGCCCACCCTGGCCACCGGGACTTTGCCAATCATAGCCCCAACTGCACTGGACTATTCTCTCTTCACCTGTTAGCTCCTTTGTTAGATCCGTTGCTCCTGACCCTTTAAGAACCTGATGGAATCAACAGATTGGCTGCCTAGAAAAACCGAGCACTGAATGTGCCCCTCCACACCACTCTGCCCGCATTTTTAAGGCTCTTCAGGACCCCTCCAAGCCCCAACTTCCAGGTGGAAAGACCTCAGCTCTGGCCTGCTGTTTTTTGCGATAAGGGCAGGTCTGCTCGTCTGTGTCCTTAGCCTGGTGTTGGCTCTGCCAATGTGCCATGGCATGAACCTGGGGGCCTCGTGCAGAGCTCCACTGGAGTGACAGGGGACATGGGCCAGACAGAGGTGGGCTGGGGGCCCTGGTGGAGGACAGGGTCCCACAGAGACAAGGAAAAACCACTCCTCTGGAGCTCAGCCCACGTCCTCATCCCTCACGAGTGTCCTCATTTAACTGGCAGCCTGGCACCAGCATCTCATGTGTGGGGAGGGCAGATGTGGTGGGCAGGGGTGGGCATGCCTGCACAGAGTCCCTTTCCAACAAATTCCCATTCCCGCCACGGCTAATTGCATCTTCTGGAAGCGTCTGCCATTCAGTAATTTCAGAGCTGGTAAGATCTCCCCCCAGTTCCCTGGCACTATGAACTTTACTCAGCCCGTCTTGCAGTAATTAGTCTGGAGGTCCCAAGGAGGCAGTCCGGGAGAGGGTGTTAGTGAGCAAATCACCAGCCTCATGTTTGAAAACTGGCCTGTGGTTGATTACGGTCAGACATTCACTGGTGCTGTCCACCCCGAGCACAACTGCCAAGCAATGAAGGAAAACAGGGTGTCCCACTGCATTCGCTAACAATAAAATGCAAAGTGCAGGGCAGATAGCATTGGAATCTGGGATCAGGCAGATTCCATGCACTGGGCAGCGGAGCTGCCTAGTGATGCAGAAAAGACAAGTCACCATGAGGGTGTGCAGTGGAGACCCTGTCCTCCCAAGGCCCATCCTGAACCCCCGGGTCACAGGGTGGGGTGGGGGGTGGTTTGAACAGTTCCTGAGCTGCTCTCTGGAGCTCATGCCCACCCTCCCTGTCATACCAGCCCTGGGACCCTTCCATTCCGGTCATTTATATGCCAGGCCCTGGGCCAAGGACACAGAGGGGGACATGTCCGCTGCCCCTGGGAGGTTCACCATCTGGAGAAGGAGGAAAACCTTTCTCACATGGCAGGAGAGGGCTGGCCGAGGAGAAACCACAGGGGCTGGGCTCGGGAGAGTGCAGAAGGGGACTGCCTGAGTTGGCAGCGAGTCCAGGAAGGCTTCCTGTGGAGGTGATGCCTGAGCTGCATCCTAAAGAGCAGACCTCCCCAGGGAAGGTGGAGGAGGCACAGGGCCTGACGGAGGTGACGGGCACATGAGCGACGCACGGCACTGCAGGGCTGTTCTCCAGGAGGCCTTGGACCAACCCAGTCTCCTCTCTTTCCCCCTTGTGATTCCCAGGCAGAACCGTGGAATGTGCTGGAATGCAACATCCTGAGATGAGGGGGGACAGGCCCAGGCCTGCCCTAGAAACATGCGTCCCTCAGTGCTTTTACCCAGTGAATCACATTGTCCCCGGGGCGTAAAGCCCGGGTCCGGCTGCTTCTTGGGGTTCCTCGGCCACAGTGCACACGTGCAGTTAGATGGGGGCAGCTTTTCTGGGCCTCGGGGGTTCGGCTCCTGTGAATCCTCAGCTTCTGTTGTCCCTGCTGCCCGTCTGCAAGTACCAAACCCGCTCATATGACCTGTGAGTGAGTGTGTCCTGCCGCCTGGGCTCAGGATGGTAACCGATGCTCAGCGAGCCACCTCCATGCCCCGCAGGCACATGGGCAGGTCTGCAGGGCTGGAGACGGGACCCCATTCCCCGGCCTGGAGGCTTCACAGTACAATTATCACCATTGACAAAAGTATAGTGTGGGATCCACACCAGAGGACTGCCTTTTATTTTTCCAAAGGAGGTTATTAAAAGAATCAGAACCTTCAACCACCACCTCCTAAAGAAAGGCTGTTTTAATTATGTCAAAGGAGGAAGGGCCCACCCTCAGAAGAAAGGACAGATTTTTCCGGGGAAAGGCCAATGACAGCCCTCAAATGCACGAGCTCCCACCCAGCGGCCTCGTTTAGAAAGCACCAGTGAGGGGGTCAGCACAGCCTACCCCACAATCAGGAGGGACTGCTGTGTTCTGTGTTCTGATTACACGAAGACCCGGATGGGTGCCACCGGGTGCTTTACCAGGGGCCACCACCTTCAGAGACCAAAGGCTGGGCAGAGGCCTAACCAGCCCCACTCACCTGTCTCTCGGGTCCCTGAAAGCAAAGCCAGGCCGCAAGGCAGAGGCAGTTAAAGGGAAATGAGAATGAGACCCTCCTGTGCCCTTGGCCACCGTGAAGAGGCTCGCTGCTTCAAGGGTTTGGGACAGGGTGCTTGCAGCAGCAGACAGGAAGGGCCACATAGTCGTGGTTCCAGAACCTTCTCCAGATTTGCTGCTCTGGCTGAGCATGGAAACCCTGGTCCCAAAAGCACCACAGAGTGTGTCTGTTTCATGTAAGTCTGAGTGCTGGGCGGGGCCCACTGTGAGCCACTGTGGGGCTGGGGCAGGCCTGGCACACAGAGCCTGGCAAGGGCAGCCTATGCTCCCTCTGCTATTCCCCCTCCCCTCCCCAGTTTCCTGCTGAGCCGTATTGGAGCCTCAGGCCAAAGGAAACACACAGGTTCCCAAACACTTATCAAAATATCCATCCAGGGTCCGAACCAAGTAAAAAAGTTAATAAGAGCTCAACCAAAACCATGCCCCGCTACACAGCGCGCCCACCGGACCTGTTCTCAGCCATCCTCAGCCCTCGTAAACTGCCTGATGGGACGTGAAGCCTGGAATCTGCGGGGCCCAGGACTGTTCCTGGTGCACTGTGAGGCAGGGCCGTAAGGCAACAGGCTGGCTTTATTCAAAATGTTGATACTTTGTTCATCCTGACTCTTTTGCATTAACTTCGATTTTTTTATAGTGCCTTAAAATAATATTTACCTTGATTACTGTGGTTTTTGGCACCCCCTTCAATTTTGCACCCACGGTGAGTGCCTTGCTCCCCTCGTTTTAATCCAGGACTTGCCTCCTCCTTCCCTCTGCAGACATTCAAGGCCCAGTGCTTCCCTGACTGCTTCATTGACCCGCAGGGCAGTGCCTCCAGGTAAGTACGGAGCTATGAGGAAGAGAAACAGAGCTAACAGAAAGCTTGGCTGGCTTGGATTTGCTGTGTGTAAGGCACTGAAAGATTTTAACCAATGTATGCCTTTCAAAGCCCTGCAAGGCAAGGATTGTTAAACACCTTGAAAAGGAAAAAAAAAAACACAAGTTCAGAGAGGTTAAGTATCGGAGCCCACGGCCACAGCCAGTGAGTGTGGAGTCTGTCCCCACACCTGTGCCCTTAACTCTTCACCAGTGCCTCGTGCAGCCTGAGCATTAGTGCTTTTAGTGGGACTGCCTGGGACTCCCCGGGCCCGCCCAGGACCTCCTGTTCACCCCTACTGTCCACCACAGGCCTGGGCACAGAAGGGATCTGGGAAGTTGTTGGATCTGACCTGTAGACCGTGACCCAGTGACAGATGAACAAATGCACTCAGACACAGATATCCAGTGAAAGCGGGCTTAGGCGTCCAGGCCACTCATAGACACAAAGAGGGTGCTGTAAAGAGTCAGCAGCTGTGGCCCCTACCAGCTGGCGCTGCAGACATTTTATTCAGGATAGGTTTAATGACAGAGGCTTTGAGTCAACACACTTGTGGATAATCAACATGGTTGCCTTCCCTGGAGAGAGCAGTCCTATGAAAGATTAAAGGCTGGGTTCTGAGGCCTAAAGCAAAAGCATCTGTAGGTAATAACATTGCTGACCCCCTCAAGTAGACAGCAGTCATGAGATGTTCAAAGGTCAGTCTTAGGACTACATGAGTAAACAAGCTATAAACTTGTATAAACTCTGTTACATACCTGCTCCTGCCTCTGGGTAAGAATCGCTGCCTTCAGCTCATTCCTTCCCGAGGCTTTTGCAAAACCATCCCAGCCTTCCAAGAAGGTTTGCATCCTTTTCTCTATAATTTTTCTATTATAATTTCTCCCACCACCCTGACTAAGCCCCTACAGGAAGTGACTTTGGAAAGGATGACTACTGCTCAGCTGGTGCCTGATGCCGGCCCTGGCACGTTCACATACGAGCGGCTCCCTTTGAGTGGAAGCTCCCTGAGGGTAGGAATGTGACAAATCCTGCCCAGCTCCAGGCAGAATCTGGCACAGATCAGATGCTCAGTAAAGGCTGAGTGACGGAAAAGGGAAGGTGTGCAAGCTGAATAGATGTGATGTCCCTGGAGCAGGGAGCCTGTGGGCATGACCAGAGGGCAGCGTGCAGATGGCACCAAAGCCTGGTATCAGGCCCTGGGGACTGGAGCTGCTAGTGGGCACCTCCAGGTGCTGGCTGCCTCTGTCTCAATCACTGAGTGCCCAGTCCCCGGCTGGCAAGCATCTTGAACACCTCTTCCCACAGCCCTGATGCCCACTTCCCCCATCTCTGTCAGGAGGGATCTGGAATTCTGCTAAACTGATATTTTCCAGTGACGGCTACATGCCAGGTGTTGTCCTGGGGAACAAGGGTCTCAGTAAGTAAATGACAGAGATGGCCCCTGGTGTGTGGAGCTTGCGTTCTGTGTCAAGAAGCCAGGGCACGGTAATGAACGAGGTAGCTTCAGGTGGTTGAAAGGCCCTAAAGACAATGAAACCGAGTTTGTGGTCTGGAGTCTGGGATGTGCAATCTGGCAACCTTCTCTGAGGAATGACAATTGAACCTTGTCATTTCCATTTCCTGCCAGCCCCACTGCCATCTTCCAAGTGGCAGCTCTGCTAGGGAGCATGGCAGGCAGGAAGTGATGAGGGAGGCTGGAGTGTAAACACGCCCACTCCTCACTCTGGTGGGACAACCGTGTGTGCCATACACTGGCTCCTGGGGGTGCCCAGAGGGACTGAGTGCTGGGTATTGGGCACTGTGGAGGCCCCCTTCTCTTCTCAGTGCCACTTCCCACTCCCCTGCCATGCCCTGGGAGTCTCTCCTAAACACGCTACTTGTCTGCAAATCCTTGTTTCAGGGTCTGCGTCTGTGAGAACCCAAATCAAAGCACAGGGGAACCCCAACACACTCATGGCCAGCCAGGGACTGTGCCTTGGAGGATGCCACCAAGAGGCTCTGGGGTGCAGGCGGATGTGGTGAAGACAGCCCTGGGGCTAGGGGCTGAGGGGCACCCAGCTCTGCTACTCATTGGCCATGTGATCCTGGGAATGTGACTTTCCTCTTGAACTCTGGCCCCCTCATCCACAGAACAAGCATGGAAGCTATGCTGCTCTGAGATTCCCTCTGCTCTGAAATCCTGGGTGGCCCAGGGAAGAGAGCCAGAGAGACTTGGCAGGATTCTCAGGACCACCCATGACTGGACGTGGTTGTCTTGGGGAAAAGCTGCTTCCTTCTGTGAGCTCCAATCTTGTATGTGAGATGGACAAAATTGCTATTAATTATTGATACACAAGGCTGTTGTAAGGATGAGGCGGGCCATCAGTGCAACACCAGCACCCAGGAAGCACTCCATGATAAGCAGGTGGGGTGGAGGTTGGGGGGTGCTTACAGAGGGCTTCACAGAGGAAGAGTGGTAGGCGTTGAATCTGGAAGGCAGGGCAGGCTGCAGAACAAAAATTCCCCAACACACCCTCTCTACCTCCCCAGGGGGACCCACGGGCCTTCAGGACAGAGCAAGTCTCCAGAAGAGTCTGCATGCGGCATCTGTCTCAGATCCAGGTGGTGAAATGCTGGACACATTTTTATTTTCATGACTAAAAGGCCAAGGAGAGACAAATGATAACACAGGAAAGACGGAGAGATCAGTTTTGAAGGTGGGAACCTGCGGCTCCGTAAGCATAAGTCTTGTGGCCAGACTATGAAGTCAGTGAAATACTAAAAGTCGATATCCATCATCAGGGTTTTATGTCGGCAAACAGGTGACAGAAAAATTGATGGGGGCTTTCTGCCTCTGAGCAGAATGCTGGTAGTGAAATAACTCCAGAGAAAAAGCTTCATGTAAGGTGTCGGGCTGATCAGGTGACAAATCCAAAAACAGCTGTTGTCCCCACCCTGTTTGTCCAGGAATGAAGTCAAGGGATCCTCAACAGCTCGGGGCCCTGTGACATTATTAGGTTGGTGCAAAAGTAATTATGGCACATTATTTTTATTTTATTTTTTGAAACAAAGTCTCGCTCCTGTCACCCAGGCTGGAGTGCAATGGCACAATCTCGGCTCACGGCAACCTCCGCCTCCCGAGTTCAAGTGATTCTCCTGCCTCAGCCTCCTGAGTAGCTGGGATTACAGGCGCCTGCCACCATGCCTGGCTAATTTTTGTAGTTTTAGTAGAGATGGGGTTTCACCATGTTAGCCAGGCTGTGTCCTGAACTTCTGACCTCAGGTGATCTGGCCGCCTCGGCCTCCCAAAGTGCTGGGATTACAGGCGTGAGTCACTGCGCCTGGCCTATGGGTATATTGTTATAATAATTGTCTGGCCATGACACTACCCCTGGCGTCGTCACAGGAGCTCTGCCCTCGCTTCCTCATGGCATTGCCACCCCACTCCTCTCCTGGAGGAACTGAACTCCAAGAGCACAGGACGGTGCAGACCCAATGGGGCAAGTCCAGCCAGAACCCGCAGAGGCGGCCCCCGAGGCCACAGGACACACCTCCCTGTTCCCGAGGAGGTTCAGGAGCTACATGTTTTTAGCAGCCTGACATCTGATAGAGACGCTCTGGAAACTTCTGAGAGAAGTAAGTGAATCTTACAGGTCTGGGAGGTGACCATTTCCAGCAAAAACCTAAGGGCGAGGAGCCGGAACCAGAAGCCAGGATGCTGATGCTGTGCAACTGTTTCAAAGGTTGAATCAAAGTCGCTGGAGTCTCAGGACCACAGAGACAATCATTTAATAAGTATTTAAGAATGGAATCCCCAGTGAAATGGGTTTGAGTGGCTATTCTCCATCGCTAAAAACAACCCTGGCCTCTATTCTCTAGCAGGTCATAAAGAGCACATTGCTACTTACAGGCCAGGCATGGTGGCTCACGCCTGTAATCCCAGCACTTTGGGAGGATGAGGCGGGTAGATGGCTTGAGGTCAGGAGTTCAAGACCAGCCTGGCCAACGTGGTGAAACTTTATGTCTACTAAAAATACAAAAAATTAGCTGGGTGTGGTGGCAGGTGCCTGTAATCCCAGCTACTCCAGAGGATGAACCAGGAGAATCGCTTGAACCCAGGAGGCAGAGGTTGCAGTGAGCTGAGATCGCACCACTGCACTCCAGCCTGGCGACAGTGCAAGACTCCATCTCAAAACGAAAAAAACAAAATTGTTAATCACAGGAGCTCCTCACTGCAATCACTCTCCTGCAGCTCACCTTTAAAGAGTTGTCAGGTAAGATCTTCCCATCTAAGGCACTGAAACTCAGTCTTAAGGAGTAAATTACTATCAAGAAGGGATGGCTCATGGGAGCAGAAATGTTCAATACTCGAAATTCAGGGAGTCCCCATCCCCGCTCACGCAACCGGCCAGAGCATCTCTCCCTGACGTGGTGTCCCCACACTCCAGCGGCCCTCCTGTGTCCCCATGTGGCTGCATGTATGTCCTGGCAGCACCCGTGTCTTCACTGGTACAGGCTCCAGGGGTCGCCTCCACTGAGACCACCTCCTGGGGGACTGTCCATGGGCTTTAGAAGGTGTTCTCTGTGCATCACCCTGATCACCCACTGGCTGCCACCTCCACCCAGGCGAGGCTCTATAATCCAGCTGTGCCCCTGCCCCCCACTCCCGAGACCCCCCAGGAGCAGCACAGAGCCACATGTGTGTGGGGAATGAAACGGAACAGAGAGCAGAGGCAGACGTTAAACAGCAAGGGATATCAAGGCATCCTCCAGGGAGACGCCTCTTTCTGGCAATATGACGGCCTAAATACCAGACAGATCCATCCTGGGAAACGACAGTAGAGCTGGATGAAACACACCTTGAAATATTTCAAAGGGCACTTTACGCTTGCAAGAGAACAGGGTTTTGGCCTTTGGATGCCAAAACCCGAGGTGGATGCAGAAATCCAGAGAGTTGAGCCCTGGGCCAGTGTCCTCTCCCACACCCCTGGAGCGGCAGGTGGCAGTCGCCCTCCAACACCCATCCTCCTCTCCTGGAAGAACAGAACTCCCAATACAGCCATGCAGAACAGAGACTGCACCGCCAGCCTCCCCCGAAGCTCGGGGTGAACATATACTCAGTGTGACCAAGGAAGGCAAGCAGGAGTTCTGTGTGCAACACCTGAGAAGTGTCCTCAAAACCACCACCAGGCCTTTCTTCACCCCTTTTCTTTTTTTCCAATGGCTGGGATAAGCAGACAATGGCTGGCACAACTGCAGCTCCTCTGGAAGTTAGAAGTGGAAGCCAGGCAGAGTATAAAGAAGAAACGTGGATTCCTCACACGGAGGAACATCAAAGCAGTCCCACAGTGACCTCCTCCAGATTTCTTGATCCTGAGAAAGAAATAAGCTTCTATCCTGATTAAGTCACTTCTATCCTGATTAATCCAAAAATCTGGTTTGGAATTTTACACGATTCATGGCTGAAAAGAATCCTAACTCAGCCAGTTGTCTTGAACCTCTGTTTTGATGTCTGCCTGGGGCATAGGGAGCAGGAGACAAACCTAAGAAGGGGAGCTGGTTTGCAGGAATCCCTCTGCCTGAAGCTGGGACCCCAGAGGGTGACATCTTTGTTGTAAGGATGAACTGGCGTTGTATTAGTCCATTCTCATGCTGCTGTAAAGAAACACCCTAGATTGGGTAATTATAAAGGAAAAAGTTTTAATTGTCTCACAGTTCTGCACGGCTGCGGAGGCCTGGGGAAACACAATCATGGCAGAAGGGGATGCAAGGGGCCTTCTTCACAAGGCGACAGGAGAGAGAATGAATGCAAGCACAGGAACAACTGTCGTTTTTAAAACCATCACCACAGTGATCTTGTGAGACTCACTATCACGAGAACAGCGTGAGGGGAGCCACCCCCATGATCCAACCGCTTCCCTCCCTTGACACGCGCGGATTCCAGGTTGAAATGAGATTTGGGTGGGGACACAGAGCCAAACCATATCGTCCCTAAAGCCACCCCGTGGCCGGAAACCTGCCCAACTCTGCCTTGTCAGTGGGAGGAGGAGAAAGGTACACACACGCAACACACACATGCAGTCACACACACCGTACAAGTCACGTACAACACAAACACACACACGGCAGTCACACGCACCGTACAAGTCACAGACAGCACAAACACACGCAGTCACACACACCGTACAAGTCAC
>NW_016107432.1:5784996-5786301 GCF_001604975.1 Cebus imitator
ACACACACACGGCAGTCACACACACCGTACAAGTCACAGACAGCGCAAACACACACACGGCAGTCACACACACCATACAAGTCACAGACAGCACAAACACACACACGGCAGTCACACACACCGTACAAGTCACGTATAACACAAACACTCGCACACAGTCGCACACACAGTACAAGTCACAGACAACACAAACACATGCAGCAGAGTCAGACGCAACATAACACATACAAATTTTGCTAAAACTTAATACATTTGTATTAATTAAAACTAAAATCTCCTAAAGATGTGTAAGCTCGAGGCAGCCTTCTTACACCACACATGAGACCTGAAAACGCCAGGCTGGGAATTCCCTCTACCAGACCCCGGGTTAGCAATGCTCCCAGGCCTCCCCAGAGGAGACAGGTGTGACCCAGGCCTGAGAATCCCCGCAGATCAGGTTTCAAAGAGCATGATGACCTCGCCATCAAAAATGACACAATGTACAGGGAAATGAGGCTCTATAAGCAAGAACCACAGAAGCAACAGAGACAGGAATTAATTAGACCCCTGAAGACTTTAAATATTGGAATTATCAGATAGAGATCATGATGTTTATGTGTTTAAAGAAATAAAGATGAGAATAAAATATGAATAGGAACCAGAGACTGGAAAATAAACAGCTCTGAAGAAGAGCCAAATATTATTTCTAAAAATTAAGGACATCATAATCGAGGTTGAAAACAAAGGAAGCCAGGGCGAATTCGGGAGTGATCTGATCCAGTTGAAGACGTAACCACGAACAATGAAACAGAAAACAGACGAAGAAACTTGGTCCACAAATCAGTACAGAATATGTACCATTTCAGAACCTCATTACGATCAGTTTCAAAGATTAAAGGAAACTTTCACAGAAATGTCTGCATACAAGAAGGAACAGGCAGAAAAGGTGTTAGGAAATATGGGGTGATCTAAACAACGCTGAGATACGAATCAATAATAATGAGATTTAATTTGGGGAGTTTAAAAAAAGATACAACTAAAATCCTAAGCAAAACAGCACCTAAATCAAGATCGGCTATTTGGAGTTAAAATATTATAAGGGAGGTATTTGCATTATTTAAGAGGAATAAAGATACTTATTCACTCCAAACTTCATTAGGCAGTTGGCTAAAACTTCATCTCTACTAAAAATACAAAAATTAGCCAGGTATGGTGGTGGGCACCTATAATCCCAGCTGCTCAGGAGGCTGAGACAGGAGAATTTCTTGAACCCGGGAGGTGGAGGTTGCAGTGAGCAGAGACTGCACCACTGAACTCCAGCCTGGG
>NW_016107432.1:5790251-5793630 GCF_001604975.1 Cebus imitator
AAAAAAAAAAAAAAAAAAAAAAAAAAAAAAAAAAAAAAAAAAAAAAAGATACAATTGTTAATAAGGGAAAATCCTAAAAATAAGGACAGAGGAACATTAAAAATAAAAAGATGAGGAACATTATACCAGGCAGAAACTCACCGAAGAAAGCTGGTGTATCTCCGTAAGTCTCATAAGAGACCTGAAGGCAAAATCTTTGCTAGGGAGATAAAGGTTGCTAACATAATGATAAAAGATTCAATTTACAAAAAATACATAATAACATACGGCATTCTGATCTTGTGTACACATATCTATATAGTACAACATATAACATCCCACTCTCCAGAGAGCCTCAAAATAAAAGTTGATAGAACTCCAAGTGAAAATGGGACGTATCAGCTATTCAGTAGAAATGTTTTGATGCCTCTCTCAGCAACTCGCGGTGAAGCATGCAAAAATCAGTGAGAATACGGAAAATTTGAACAACGGTCTCAACAAGCTTCATTCAATGTACTCTTGGGGGCATTCTGGCCAATGACGGGGAACACAGAGTTCGCTGGAGCACTCACAGAACATTCACAATGCTTCGGGATGTACTTTGACCAAAAGCAAGTTTCTGTTGATTTCAAAGGGCTTATATAGGACCGGTCACTCCTCTGGCGACCTGTGAGGTAGTTAGAATCACAGCTCCCTAAAGGTGTCCCTGTCCCAATCCCCAGAACTTGCAGCTGCCACCTCATGTGGGAAAAGGGCACTGGCAGACGGAATGAAGCAGGGGGTCCTGGTAGGAGTGGGTGGGCCTGGGTTACCTGGGTGGGTCTGATGAGAACACAGAGGTCCTCAGGAGAGGGAGGCAGGGGGTCTGTCTGAAACAGAAAGAGGGCCTGGGAATGTGGAGCTGCTGGCTTTGAAGATGGGCAGGGGGAACCCAGCCGAGGACGGCAACTTGAGAAGCTGGAAAAGGCGGGGCTGCAGATTCTCCCCCAGGCCTTCCAGAGAGAAGCCTCCACACGGCGGGGCTCTAAGTGCTACAGCAATGACCTTGATTTTGGCCCAATGACACCCATTTTGGACAACTGACTCCAGTACAGTAAGATAAATGCTGTTTCAAGCCCCTAAGCTTGTGGTAAGCTGTGACAGCAGCTGGTTCAAACTTTGATCAAATCAGAAGCTACAGAAAGAGGGTTACACAAACACCTTCATGTTTTTACACCTTAGAAAACCTACCCCACAGGGCCGGATGTGGTGGCTCATGGCTATAATCTCAGCACTTTGGGAGGCTGAGGCGGGCAGATCATTTGAGGTTAGGAGTTCAAGACCAGCCTGGTCAACATGGTGAAACCCTGTCTCTACTAAAAATACAAAAATTATCCGGTCATGGTGGTACAGACCTGTAATCCCAGCTACTCAGGAGGCTGAGGCATAAGAACTGCTTGAACTCAGAAGGCGGAGGCTGCAGTGAGCTGAGATCACACAGCTGCACTCCAGCTTGGGTGACACTGCAAGAGTCTGTGAAAGAAGAGAAGGGGAGGGAAGGGGAGGGGAGGGGAGGGGAGGGGAGGGGAGGGGAGGGGAGGGGAGGGGAGGGGAGGGGAGGGGAGGGGAGGGGAGGGGAGGGGAGGGGAGGGGAGGGGAGGGGAGGGGAGGGAAAATAAAAGAAAAGAGGGAAGGAAGGAAGGAGGGAAGGCAGGCCCATCCCACAGCTCTTAGGATGAAGCTCTAGTGTAAAGACCCCATGCCCTGCACACCAGCCCATGCCTGCCCTGCGATTTCACCTCTCACAGGCCCTTGACATCCACGCTCTGTTCCAGAGATACTCAGAGGGAGGCGAGACCTGCCCCCAGGCTGTGCCAGAATCACAGGGAGAGACACGTGAATGGAACCCGGCATGGAGGACACGTGTGGAATTTGCAGGGAAGCAGGGGCAGACGCCAACAGCAGCCAAGGTGTCCGTGGGTCGGGAGCTGGCTTTATGGCCCAGGCTGGGGTCTGGGTAATCCAACTTCCCCTTTGAAGGCACCAGCAGCCACCTGCCTCTGTATGACAGATGCTCCTCCCAAGTCTGCCTCCCAACATCAACATCCATGTGCAGCACGGCGGGCTTGGGCAGGACGGCGCTGTTTCTGAGGCCACACAGAAGCACGCTTGCCAAGCGCCTGGCACGTGGATCACTGCCACTTCAGTCCCCCCGTGTGCTTCAGGGGAGGCCATGCCAATCTGCTCTCTATCCCAGCTGGCAGCGGGGAAGAGGCTGAAGGACAGAAGGGGCCTGCTGGGGTCAGGCTGATTCCACTCAGCGACCCAAGAGCTGTGGGGCTCAGGTGAGCCGGGGCCACCGTCTCGCAGGGCATCTCTCTTGACTGAACAGCCCTTGTGTTCTGGAGTATGGGTCTCAACAAGGCTCCACTTGTGTAAGCAATCTCTTGTCGCCCCGGCAGTTCTCCCAGCTGCCTCCCTCAAGAGCCCTCGCGTCAACCCTTCCACTTGCAAGGGCACCAGCGTCAAGCAATGGAAAACAATGACCAGGCTGTGGCCAGCAAGGGTCCCCCGGCACACTTGGGGCTCCTTGTGCTGTGGCAATAACACCCTAACCATGGCACACGGGGCTCAGCATGAGCACGGCCTAGGGGGATGCAGCCTCCATTCCCCCACCCCAACACCATCACCTTGTGTGTGGATCACCGTGGCCTTCAGACGTCACTGCTGGAAGTTTAAGAATATTGTGTCTACTGGAAGACAGAAGCCATGGCATGAGGTTTGCACGGAGAAAGCTTAGGCGAGCACAAGTGAGGGGCACGTGAGCATCTGCCTGCCTTCTCTTCCCCTCGCCTCCCACGCTGCCCCCACAGCCACTGTGCCCCGCCCATGGTAGGAGGTCTCCACACACACCTATCCATCTGCCCAACGCTTCCCACATGTGGGGTTTGTGGCACATGATCCCAGGGAGGGAGAAGGGGCTCATCAGCTCCCATATCAATGCAGGGAGGATATAAAGATGCTGGCTCAGACGTGTCCCCACTGTCACCTTATTGCTTTGGCTACAACGTGAGCCCCTTAGAAGCCCCTTCCTCTCAGAAGCACAGAGCCTCTCTGGGGCATTTTTGGGCAGCCCCGGACAAGGCCAGCCCCAGCCCTCCATGTTTCCACTCGGTTTCATAAGAGATTAGCTGAACTGTCATCCCCATGGACCAGCCTGGACACCAGCTCCCCTCCTCAATGGCCCTTCCTGGGAATCCGCTGAGCACAGAGCAGAATGCAGCTGTCACCACTCCTCCCTCCCCAGTTCCATGGAAATCCCCTCCCTATGAAAGAACCCCGTTCTGGCTGACCTCTGAGCTGCATCTCAGTGTGGAATGTCCTATCTCAGTGTGGAATGTCCTATCTCAGTGTGGAATGT
>NW_016107432.1:5794730-5827621 GCF_001604975.1 Cebus imitator
GAATGTCCTATCTCAGTGTGGAATGTCCTATCTCAGTGTGGAATGTTCTATCTCAGTGTGGAATGTCCTATCTCAGTGCCGAATGTCCCTATTGGAATAGCCCCTCCCCCGTTGCAATAGCTCTCTCTTTCTGTTGCAATAGGCCCCCATTGTGTAGCCTCACCTATCGCATATTCCCCTCCCCTATGACATAGCCCATCCCTGTTGCAATAACTTCCTCCCTTGTCATAGAGCCTCTCCTACTACACAGCCCCCTCGCTCACTGCAATAGTCCCCTCCCTTTTCCAGTAGCCCCACCCTATTGCAAGAGCCCCCTCTCCTATTGCAATTGCCCCTCCCTATTGCACAGCCCCTCCCCTATTGCATAGCCTCCTTCCCTATTACAGCAGCCCCCCTCCCATGGTAATAAGCCCCTCCCCTACCACAGTAACCCCCTCCCCTATTTCACAGTCCCCTCCCCTGTTGCAATAGCCTCCTCCCGTATTTCAGTGATGTCTTCAAGTCTTCCCTTACCTAAGCCTGCGTTTAGATTTTATCTCGCAGAGGAAAGCAGCGCCCAGGCACTGAGAGGTGGCACTTTCACCATTGCACAACCGTGTCATTGCTCTTTATGGTTTTCTGCTTAGCTTTTTCCAGATTCAAAGAGCTGGGCCCTCGCTCTTTCACCCCTCCCCCCACTCCAGGGTTTCCTGTGAGACCTTCATGATCTGAACGTAGCTACTTTCCAGGTCTCTCCACTGAAGTCCCCCGCCTGCTCACTGTGGGGCCTGAGCAGTCCAAGCCCCTCCTAGGCTCCATTTCCTGAAATGTGGAAGCCCCTTGCAACTCAAGGGTACCTGGTGGGTGCTCACAGAATGTAGGCAGAGCCCTGGGTGCCCAAAGGAGAAACTTCCACCCTCGCCCTGCCATGAGGAACTAAAGGAAGCTGGCTCTTGACTGATTTCCAAAGGAATGCAGATTTCTCCTGAAATGTCCTTTGCAAATTACATTAAAAGAAATTAGCTTGTCTGAGGAGGATGGAAATGGGTTATAGCACAAAAGGAGAAAATTTGAAGGAACAGTTTCTTCTAACCCAATTTAACTCATAATTGGGTATCTTTTTGAGCCTGCTAATTAAACAGCGTTTTCCCCGCGTCAAAAAAATGGAGTCTTGGCACCCGAAGGGCACTTCGCAGACAGAATCTGACATGCAGGTCTAGCGAGTCCCTATAAAAAGCAACATGAGTCAAAAGCACACTGTCTGCACTTCAATCAGAAAATGAAGCTCTCTTTGCAGAGGGGAGCTGCTAGCCACACCATCTACCATGCCAGCCAAGCTGGCCATTGCGAATCTCAAGGGAATCCTCAACACTCTCTTCTGTAGTTTGGACATCCTGGATGGTATATCTCTATGCAGAGCTCACAGATCTATTCTATTGCATGCTTCGTTCTGCCTAACACGGCGTGGCATTGCCTCATGACTTCCGATAGCAGCCGACGCCGGCTGGAAAGCCACAACACGATGTCAAGTCAGATTTGTGAGGACGAGTACTGCCTCACGCCGGCTGGAACCATGGTTTGCAAGGATGCAGACTTAATGAGAAACTGCAGGTCGCTGCAGCCGGAATGCAGGATGGGGAAAGAGAAAGGGCAGCTGTCAGGCATTTTCACCTTCCCCACGGGGCCAGGGGAATGCAGACCCCAGACCATGAACCCCACTGAGGTCAGAGTCTGCGTCGGGCTTGTCCACCACAGATATTCAGGCGAGGGTGCCTGATGCCTAGAAAGTGCTGGAGAAACATTTTTTTAATGCATTAATACTAGAGTCAGAACCACTTCCCCTACCCATCCAAGACAGTGAAGTCACAGAATCAGGGCAGCGAGTCTGAACTAACACTGAGTAGGTGCCAGGCCCTGTGCTCAGGACATTGCTGTCCCGTGGCAGAAGAAGAAATAGATACTGGGTCTCTGTCCTGTTTCCTGCCATGCAGCTCCTAAGACCCCTGGGATCTCCAGAGTGACAAGAATGTCTTTGGTATGGTAATGACATGGCCAGTGCAGGGTGTAGACAGCTTTGGGATGCGGATTGGTAGCCAGAAGGACCAAGGCGGGGTTAGCGTTTTGGGGCTTTCGGCCCTAACCCCTGACCTCTGGGGAGGGAAGAGGGGCTGGAGATGGAGTTACTCACCAATGGCCAGTGATTTAATCCGCCATGCCTATGCGATGAGACCTCCACAAACCCCCTAGACGATGGGCTTGGAGAGCTTCCGAATGGTGAACACAGATGTGCTTCGCGGGTGGCATGGCTGGAGAGGGTGTGGAAGCTCTGACCCCATGCCCCACCTCATGCCTCTCTTCCATTCAGCCATTCCTGAGTTGTATCCATAATAAGCCGGTAATAGCAAGGAAACTGCTCTCCTGGGTTCTGTGTGGCAAACTGTCACATAGGAGGAGGAGGCTGTGAACCCCTCTGAGTTTCTGCCCCATCTGGGAAAAGCAGCCTGGACTTGTGGCTGGCATCTGCAGTGGGAACAGTCATGGGAGACTAAGTCTCCATCTGACGGTAACTCAGAGCTGCGGGAGACCCAGCTGGCACTGGAGAGGTGGAGCTGCAGTGGTGCAGAAGGCATTTTGGTGTCAGAGCATGGTGAGTAAAAACAGTTCAGGTAACAACTCCTTTCAAGTTCAGAACAGATCAATAGATTCACTACTGCTATTATGCCAGTTTACAGATGAGGAAACTGAGGCATGCTGAGGCTGTGGTCCTCACCACATTGTGGGTGAGCACTGAACAGTGGTGGAAGCGTGGTGTGGACCCAGATGTCGAACTCCAAGACACCCACGGGTAGACACTCAGACTCTGCCTCAGACACCTGTGTGTGGCCAGAGTTGAAGAGGATGCTCCTCTCAACACTGTAAATTAGGGGCTTCCTAAATCAGGGAGGGAGGAAGAGAAGGAGGGAGGGCACTGAGCCCAAAGTCCTAGAGGCAGGATGCACCTCGGGCAGGTCTGTTTGCTGCAGGTCCCATCCTATGGATCTCTGACCTCACACCCACCCCTGAGCAGGCAGGACAGAGTTGAGGAGGAGAGCAGGTTTGCCCCGGGAGAGCGCCTGGGGCTTCCAGCCAAGCAAGAAGCCTGCCCTTCCTCGGGTAGCAGCTGCCTTCTAGCTGTGTGTGTGTGCTGAGGGAGAATGGAAGACCTCCATCCATTCTGTAATTTCCAAAAATTGCATTCCCGTTTATTTCCCACTCCAGGCCACCTGCAGACACTGTGGCAGGTGACAAGCTTTTATGATCGTGGGCCCTGCCACAGCTGCAGAGGTGGACGATGACCCTCGTCCTACAGACAGGGATACCCCGAGGCCAGAGCGCTTCCTGAGGCAGCCGCGGGCAGAGTACCAGCTCTCGCTCCGACAGCCTTGCCCACCCTTCTCTGTCTTGTTTATTCCCCTGGAGCCTAGGGGTATTCTGAGGGCAGGAATTGGGCGCTTTCATTTTGGTATCACCAGACCTAGCCAGGTCCTGGCAGACAGACGTGCTCAAGAGAGGCTGAATAAACGAATTCACTAAAAACGGCCTCCCAGTGGAGGGTGTCAGGACAGATTCCAATAAACGCCCATTTGGTCTTCATTTCCCATAACAAGAGCACTTTGGTTGATGAGTAATGAGTCTCCGAGTGGCGCCTTCTTCTGCTGGGGCTCCCGAGAGGGGCAGAGGTATCGCCGGAGCTGATGAGTCTAACCATGATGACAATATTATTCATTCGAAATTGGACAATTTCTGTAAAAGAAGTTACAGCCTCTCAGCGGCAGTGCTCCTGTGCTAACTGGCAAGTGGCACCCCTGCCTGTAACTGCCAACATCTGCTCTGGCTTCCCAGTACCCACCTGGGGCCGCCCCTGCCTCTGCCCCCAGGTTGGCCAGGTTTCGGCTGGGCTCTGAGCCACAGTAGCGCCGTTTGGAACACGGTGACCACTGAGTCTCGCCCAGGCACAAGGATGGAAGTGCCACTGCCTGGAGCATGAGGGTGTGGGGACAGGGAAGGAAGAACCTTGGAAGGGGAGCAGGACACCTGGGCCTCTCACAGCCCTCGCTGGATGAACAGTCCCTCTGCCAGCAGGCGGTCCTGCCCTTTGACTGCAGGCACCTGTCACAGCCTGCTTTCCAATGAAGACTGCAATAGTCCCTCCTGCCCCACCTGCTCTGCTACAGGGGACCTGGCTGCTCCCCTGCTAGATGGTGGAGTCTCTTTCCATTCCAGATTCTAGGCTGGTCTGAGCTACTTCCTTGGCCAAAAGATCATAGCAGGAAGTGATGCTCTGGGAGTTCTGAGACTCCACTGGCCGTCAGAAGACTTGCACGTCCACCTGACCCTCCTGGCTTGCTTTGTTTGTTTGGTTTTTGAAACAGGGCCTTGCTCTGTCACCCAGGCTTGAGTGCAGGGGTGCAATCATGGCTCACTGCAACCTCAATCTCCTGAATGCCACCACATGCGAGACCCCAAGCAAAAGTCTTCCAGCTGAGCCCTCTCAACCCATGAGTTCTATAGGTTTTAACAATGAATTGGTGTTTTAAGCCAGTAGGGTTTGGGGCACCTTGCCATGCAGCAGCAGATTAACCCAAGAAACACCTCCTTGGCATCCACCTTCAGGTGGAGAAATTGTTAGCATTTGCTTTATACCTGCTATGAGCAGGGCATTCTGGTTGGTGGGTTATGTCATTCGTTCAACAGATCTCCACATTGTAAGACAGGCATTACATGCTAGAATGCATAGGCTAGGTTTTGCTGCCAATCCACCCTGAGGTCCCAGCAACCCACCACCACAATGGTTTCTGTCTCACTCATGCTATTTGGCCATAGTGGGTTGGCACAGCTCCGCTCCACACAGTCATTCGGGGATCCCGCATAACAGAAGCTCCATCTCCATTGTTGAGATGGGGAGAGAGACCGCAGATTTGCATATGGCTTTTCATGATCCCAGCCTGAAGTGTCTCTCAGCACGTGCTCTCCATGGCACTGGCCAGAGCTAGCCACATGGCCACGCCTGGCTGAAGGGGGCTGGGGAGGACAGTCGTTCAGATCGCCAGAAAGAAGGGAGCTGCGTGCCCGTGAGTGCCGGTAATGCTCTCCACTGAGCCTTCTCTCATTTTCTGAATGAGGACACCCACACTCAGGAGCCTGAGCTCACTACCGCAGTCACCAGGGCTGGGAAGAAAACTGCAGAACCGGTCTGTTTGGTTCCAAAATACCAGTGTGCCCAGATTCAGTCTGGATTTGATAAAAAAAAAATAATAATAATTAGAGCAGCAGCTGTGGATGAAAGTGGGTAGTTGGGGGAGCCCGCAAAAATAATGGCCAGGCAAGGCGGCCTTAAGCAACAGAGCGTTGAATAAAATGAAAGGGGCTTTGTCGAGAGTCTGAACTCGAAGCGTATCTTTTTCAAGTATAAAGGGGAGAAGCTCAGGGCTGCATGCGGTGCTTAAAACCCCCGGAATGAAAGCCTTGGCGCTTTCCTAGCTGCTCCGCCAATTTAAAGGGGGATTTTTTTTTTTCTCATCCACGACCTGCTGGGATTTTCTGTTGGCTGGTTGAAATGGCCCCATATAATCCTTTGAGGAGGTCCCGAATGTCCCCTGGAGGCTGACACAGAAGCACAGAAAAGCATAATCCCAGATAAGCACAGACACCGCAGAGCGCGGGCAGCGGGGCTCGAGGAAACCCACCCGTCCGTGCGGCGGGCAACCCTGACGACAGGCCTGCTGGGGTCAGAGGCCTCCGCCAGGATTCATCGCTGCCATGGGGCGCTTTAGAAAGCCCTTCGGGGCCCTGTGGAGGCAACGGGGAAAGATTGGGATTTTCTTCAAAGCTAACACTCCCCTCATCCTCTTTAATCCTCGTGAGCCGGAATTCCAAAGAGCTATTGCCAAGAGCCAGAGAGACTGCCCAGGGTTGAGTGTGCTGGGTGGCTGACCCCGTGACCCCCGGGAGAGCACGAGCATCAGCTCTGCCACAGCCAGGAGCCCATGCTTCCCACTCGGTGGGTCCAGCCCCACCAGCCTGCCAGCATCCTCCGCCTCCCCACAGTCCTTCCCAGTGCCTCCTTCGTCCACCCTGGATGGCCTGATAGAGCTGGCAGGGGGTAGTCCCAGGCTTGGAGGGAGGCGGCGCTGGCTCTGGCCCTAATCCAGTCCCTCCCAGCCTTGGGACTCAGGCAGGACAGCTTGTGGGTTCTGGCTATAAAACAGGAGCGTAAGTGATGGGATGGCTGAGATGCCTTGTTAGGAAGGAGAATGGAGGCGGCAGCAGCTGGAGGGAAGAGCCCAAGGGGGCTGTGCACGAGAAAAGAACGAGGGGAGGCAGGAGGAGGAAGAGAAAGTGGAAGGAAAAGGACATAGAAAGCAGAAGGAAGGATGGGCTGGGGACGCAGGCGCTGCCCCCCACGCACTTCACCCCGTGGCCGCGCTATAAGCGTCAGTTTCCTCTACTGAGACCTGTGGTGTGCCGTGAGATGACAGCCGTGTGGCCGCCACACCTGCAAATCCCTTCCTGACTGAAAGCTACCAGCAAGCCTACAAAGAAGATGTTTTCTACATTTTAAGGACAAGAAAGCTCCCTCCTATATAGAAAGGTGATGTTTGGTTTTCTATTGCTTCCATAACAAATTGCCACAACGTCAGTGTTCGAACAGAGGATAAATGTGAGAGACACATTTATCCTCTCACAATTCTGGAGGGCAGGAGTCTCACATGGGTCTTCCTGGGCTAAAATCAAGGTGTGAGCAGCAGCGAGGTGTGGTGGCTCATGCCTGTGATCCCAGCACTTTGGGAGGCTGAGGCAGGCAGATCACGTCGAGCTTTGGAGTTTGAGACCAGCCTGGCTAACATGAAGAAACCCCGTCTATTCTAAAAAAAAAAAAAAATCCCAAAGTTAGCTGGACATGGTGGTGGGCACCTGTAATCATAGCTGCTCAGGAGGCTGAGGCAGGATAATTGCTTGAACCTGGGAGGCATAGGTTGTAGTGAGCCAAGATTGTGCCACTGCATTCCAGCCTGGGTGACAAAGAAAACTCCGTCTCAAGAAAAAAAAAAAAAAAAGGTGTCAGCAAGGCTGAGTTCCTCTGGAGGCTGCAGGGAATAATCTATGTACTGGGCTTCTCCAGCTCCCAGAGGCCACCTGCACTCCTTGGCTCATGGCCCCTTCCTCCATCTTCAAAGCCATCAATGCTGTATCTCTCTGAGCTTCTTCCAAAGTCATGGCTCCCTCCCACCGAAGCCCAGAACAGCTGCCTGTTTTTAAGGAGCCATGTGACTTGACTGCATCCACCAGGGTACACCAGGACTCTCCTTCACCATATCGGGAGCCACAGGCATAGGCTCCGGGGATCAGGACATGCATTTCATGGTGGGGCTATGGGGGATAGGATTATTCAGCCCACCATAAGTGGGATCTCCAAATACTATATAAATATGAAACCAAATGCCAACACAGCTGCTGGTCATTTGTAGATTATCTGCTTTTAAACCATTGCTTATAAAAGGGGCGTGGAGGTTCATGCCTGTAATTCAGCGCTTTGGGAGGACGAGGTGGGTGGATCACTTGAGGTCAAGAGTTCGAGACCAGCCTGGCCAACATGGTGAGACCCCATCTCTACTAAAAATACAAAAATTAGCTGGGTGTGGTGGTGCATGCCTGTAATCCCAGCTGCTCGGAAGGCTGAGGCAGGAGAATCACTTGAACCTGGGAGGCAGAGGTTGCAGTGAGCCAAGATCGCACCACTGTACTCCAGCCTGGCGACTGGTGACAGAGCGAGACTCTGTCTCAAAAAACAAATATAAAATAAAAGGGGCATGGGGCATGGTTCATCCGGACTAACTGCTCCTTGCAGACAGGAAAAATGAAGTTCAGAGCTCAAGTCACTTCTGCCACAAGCCTGCTGTGCCGTACCCAGCACATCACAGGGCCCCCTGAACTTTATGAATCTTAGGAATGAAGTCTCCCAGGGACAGGGACAGGACCATGGTGGGGGGGCCCAGCCCCATTCCCTATTAGCCCTTGTGACCTTGCCCCTTTGTCTCTGGGCCTCTGTTTCCACATCACAAAAATGGAGCCGTCTACCTCCATCCTCACCCACCGTGCTTTTGAGCCTCAAATTTGACAAAACGCGTGAGAATGCTCCCTGACACCCAATGCCCCAGCCCAGCCCCAGCCCAGCTCCCGAGGGGAGAAGTTCACTCTCTGGACTCTCCGGCCAGAGCTCATTCTTGCCCTGGAGGCGTTTCTCTCCCTGGGAGAGGACCTGAGGAGCCAGGCCACCTTCACAGTCTTTACAAGCCCTTTCCTTCTGAAAGTTAGCAAATAACAAAGGGGACCCGACTGGCAAGATGAAAGCACAGCGATGAATATGCATGACTCATTCAGTAATCAAACACCCCAAACCCTTTCCAGAAGAAGGGATCGGAGCATAATTTTCCACCACATATTTAAATTCAAATTAGTCATTATTTAATGTTGGGACAAATCGCTAGAGAAGGTCATGCTTTCAGTTTACTGTTTCTTCTTCATAAACGAGGCTGGCCCCTGGCAGGGTCTGTGCAGCCACAATGCACTGCTTCCTTCTCTTATTTGACTGGGGTTTTAAGAGACAGACCTTTGCAACAGCAATAAACAGCCATTCCCCTTCTGGGCTGTCTTTTAGAAATGCCTCCCCCAGCCCTTCCTCTTTCATGTCTCCTCGCTGTTCCAATGGCCCTGTCATCCTGCGCCCCAGGTAGTCACAGGGAAAGCGCTTGGTTCACACGCAGACCTGCTGAGTCTCCATATTTGTGCTGCTCTAGATATCAGACAGATCCAGATGTCTGGGTTCAAATTTGGCTCTGCCATTTTCTCTGCTGTGTGACCTCAGGCATGTTCCTTAACCTCTCTGAGCTTCAGGCTCCTCCTCTGTAGAAAGGGGATAAAAATAGTCCCTACCACATACGTCCTCATGTGTGTTATTACACACAGGGCACCTAGGACACCTAGAATGGGGCTCAGCTGAGGGGGCATGCCCATAAAGGATTACGGTTCCCACTGCTGCTGCTGTTGGTATCATTGCTAACAACCAGCCACCAAATACCGTACGTCTATGCCCCAAGTCCCTCCCAATCCTGACCTCTCCTTCATTCTCACTATTGATATATTTCACCCCTGGGTTGCTGCCAAGGCCTCCTAACTGGCCTCCAAGATAGACTTTGCAGCCTCCTACCAGGAAAAGCCAAACTCTTGGCACTGGATTTGAGAGCACTCAGAACCAAATCCAAGCCTGCCGGCCCCTTCCCCCCACACCTCCTATGTGCTGGGATCACCGGGCTGCTCACTGTGTCCCGGTAGGCTGTGCTGTCTCAGTCCCCTGTGTCTTCCCACATGGGCCCACAGCCCTTATCCACTTTTGTCTGAATTGCCAAAAATCCCTATAAAACCAACTCGATGTCCATGTCTCTGTGAAGCCACCTCCTCTGTGCTTAGAAAAATAACCAAACCAAACAGAAGCAAAAAATCAAAATATACCAAAAAAGTCTTGCTCACACCATGATGTAAGCGTTCATGGCACTGTATTGTGAATGAATGAGTGAATGAATGAATGCCAGTGTTCTCTCCCAATGCCCTTCCTCTTCCAGGACAGGAACTCCAACCAGTTTTCCCTTGAATGCATGTTCAACTCTCGTTTTCCAGGAAGAATACAAAATGCCTTTACACGGACTCTTAGACCCCAATAGCCAACGTGCGTCCACTGGTAAGGCCAACCCATGCAATCCTCCTGAACCAAAGTCAGAAGGGGAGTTCTTCAACCTCAAAAGAAACTTGAGCCTCTGAGACCTGTTCAGCAGATTCAAAACTGGGTATCCTGCTGTGGCTTCCCTGACCTTCAATGCACTAAATGCTGGTTCCCCAGGTCCTCCTCCAACGTGGCCTTGGCAGAAACCCAGCCCCCCCAGGACAAATGTAGGGATTTCCACTTACAAAGGACACCTACCCAGAGGCCAGGTGAAAATACAGCCTTTCCTCCTCATCTGCACGTTCCATCAGCCTAAAGAAACCCAAGGGCAGCTTCGTGGGGGACGTTTCACAGCCCGAGGCCAGCTCCAATGTGACACTTGAGAAATGGGCTCTCAATGCAGTTTTGCAGCTGAGAAAAAAACAGGGTTTGCCGACCGACCGCAGCCGTTCTGGTTAACAAGCTGTTTCCCTATTCAGAGGACGCAGAGGGCGGTGTTTCTCACTGTAATCCCCGCTGATCTCCTCTCTCTGGGGACCCAGGGACTGGGGGACCAAGGACACTGTGGGCTCTCAAACAGACAAAAAACTGTCCCTAGGGGCTCTGATGAATCCTCTGAGACCACTTTTTACAGTTAGAGTGATTGGTTTTAAAGGCCCAATAAAGTGTGTTCTATTGTCACAGGAAAGCAATCCATCATTTTGTTGTTGTTACAGAGATGACAAATGGACTCTAGAAAAAAATTCCTCAGATGGGCCAGCCTAACAGCGTGCTCCAGAGGCAGGCCCAGGGACTGGGGCAGCCACTGTCGTCCTGACAGGCCCTGTGGCTGGATGGAGGGGGCAAACAGTCCCCTGCAGGCCAGTTGATATTTATAAAGTGACGGGAGGTGGGCAGACGTGCCTGGGCCAAGCCTGCAGCTGTGCCCCCATCTCCCCTGGGAAGTTGAAGATGCTGCTGGGGCGCCAGAGTTGGGGAGGATAGAGGTGACTCCAGGTGGCCTGGTCTCTAGGAAACCTCATGGGCCTTTCTGCTACCAGAGCCTTGGCCCACCTGGGGCCTAACCAAGGCACTGCCCGGAACCAAGCACATTCATCAGTCTCATCTCCAACCCTGACGACAGTCCCTGGCAGAATGCAAACTCCTAGGAGCCGGGTTCTTCTCTGGCCTGTCTCACTGTCTCCCCAGGACAGGATGGCAGGTATGTGGGGGTCAGTGAAACAGCTGCCCTGCTGAAGGCTCAGCTGGGTGATGGACACAGAGCTTCTTTGGCAGTGTTTAAGTTGAATGGTGTGCAGCTACACCCATGTGCTTATTTTCTGTGCACTTTGACTGGACTCAGAAAGCCCTGGTCCCTCGGGGCTAGAGCTGTGAGGGGAAGGTCGAGGACCACGGCACTGAGCCAGATGTCCCAGGGGGCGGTGGCTCTGCCACTCACCAGCTGTGGCCTTGGGCCAGCTGCTCCACCTCTCTGTGCCTCGGTTTCCTCATCTGTAAAAAGGATGATGCCGGCTCCTGCCTCCCCAGAGTGGTGGTGGGGATTAGCTTAGCTAATCCTTAGAGCAAAGCTCAGCCATCTGGAGTGCTCCACGCATGCTGGTCAGGTTAGCATTATTAGGAGGAGGTCCAGAGCTTGCTCCCAAAGCAAGGGCTGAAATCTCCCCAGCTCTGCTGGGCACACGGCAAGGCCTCCCCCCACCATGTCCCCACACCATTCTCCAAGCAGGAGGCTGACGACGCACACCCCACCCCTGCTCTTCTGCGGGTTTCCTGATGATACCATGAAGCTGGCCCCAGCATGCTCAGAGCTAAAGTCATCAAAACCACGGGGCTGGGACTCCACATTTGGGTCTCTTTCTCTCTCCTGGATTTCCCCTCTGGAGTCCCCTTCCATACACTCTCGTGGAAGCCTGTCTTCCCCTCCTAAACGCCATCCCTCTCTCTATTCTCTTCCACTCAGTGTGGAAGCTGCTTTCCTCTCCTGGATTCTGTCTTTCTGGATTCTCTCACTCACCGTGAGAGTTAGCAGTTTCTCTCTCCTCCTGTTTCTCTCCCTAAATAAATGACTTTCTCCAATAATAGTAATAATAATAATAATAATAATCCACCACAGGGCTGACTCAGCAGCACCAGCTCAGGCCTCCTAGACAAGCAAAAGGCACTCCAAGGTTCAGCCTTCACTCCTCACCGGGACAGAGCTCATCTGGAGAGGGCCTCCCATGAGGGAGGCTTTCTGTGCTCCTGGAGCTCTGGTCTGGGGTGCAGGAAGTGCTGCCTCAAAATCTCTACCCTGAGAGCCCCCTTTTAACACCACACTCAGCCCACCAATCCCAAAGGCTTCCTTGACGTTGCCTGGATATGACCACCCCAGCACAGAAAACCATGAACTTCGCTACGATATTGAATACCAGGAAGGAAATGCCAAGAGCTCCTCTCCCCTGCTGCAGTCCGGGAGGAATGCCTGTGGAGCAGTGTCTGGGAGGCAGGTGGGGAGAGCCAGTGGCTGCCGCACATGGAATTCACCATCTTCAACACAGCAGCCCCACCAGGTCCCTCAGAACGGAAGCTGCCTCCTGTCCTCCCTGCCTGGGCCACGCCCCACACCTGGACCACCAGGAATCACCATTCCCCAACTGTGGGGCCACTATGAGTGGCCTGAGCCCTGCCCCAAGGCCCTCCTGTCAGACTCTCTCTTGCTAAATCTCTGCAGTGGCAAAACTCTTCCTAAACACGAGACAGGAGTGGGGGACTGGCGAAGGGCCCGTAGAGCCCTGGGAGGAGGAGGACAGCACCTGGGGAACTTCTCCTGAATTCTCTGGGACGAGAGAGGAAGAGACTCATGAGGCAGTGGAGCTGCAGCCCCCACAATGGCAGAGCATGAAAGGCTGGGGCCGTCCGGGGGGAGCTGAGGAGGGGCGCACCAGGGCCCATGTGCACGGCTGATGAAGCCAAGAAACCTGCATCTCCTTCCATTATGGGCAGCTTTATCCTTTCTCAAAGATGGCTATGCTGGAAAACAGAAGGAAAAACAGCATGGAGTTTGTGAAAGAACTCAGCGGCCATACAGAGAAGAACGCTACCCCAAAGACTCAGCGAAAGACACCGTCTCTGAAAAGGACTTGTCTCCAAAACCTGCAGAAATGTAGACTCTGGCTGATCTCAGAGGAGGATGTAAGAAGGTACAGGCTTTCAGGAACAAAAGGCTGAAAGAAAAATATCTGAGTAAAAGTGGTATTACAATTGTCACTGGCATGGAATCAAGCCACATGCCCATCCATGATAGGCTGGGCAAAGAAAATGTGGTACATATACACCATGGAATACTATGCAGCCATAAAAAGGAAAGAATTCATGTCCCTTGCAGGGACGTGGATGGAGCTGGAAGCCATCGTCCTCAGCAAATCAACGTAGGAACAGAAAACCAAACACCACATGTGCTTACTTATAAGGAGGAGCTGAATGATGAGAACACATGGACACAGTGGCAGAGGGGGGACAACACACACTGGGGACTGTTGGGAGCACTGAGGGAGAGAGAGCATCAAGAAAAACAGCTAATGGATGCTGGGCTTAATACCTGGGTGATGGGTTCATTTGCGAAGCAAAGCACCATGGCACACATTTACCTATGTAACAAACCTGCACATCCTGCACGTGTACCTCGAAACTTAAAATAAATGTTAAAGAAAAAAGATCGTCACTGGGGGCAGTGAAAGGCAGAATGAAAACGTAGAAACAGAATCGGTGACTGGACAGACTTTGGAAGCTCTCCCAGAAGGTGGCAGAAGGAGGGTAACCAGCTAAATTCATGGGAGGGGGAAAATGGCCTTAAAGAGGAGGGCACAGATATCCAGCCCCAAATCACAGGAGTTCCCAAGAGAGAAGCCAAAACAATCGGAACAGAGTGGCCGCCTTAGACAGAGGGGAGCCTTAGAGTGAGGCAGCTCAGCATGTCCAAGACGAGGTCAACATGAAAAGAAGGCAGGCATGAGACCTATCCCAATGGAAATATTTAACTATAAGGAAGAAGAAAACCAGGCGAGATAAATGAACTGTCGGATTGGCGTGGGTCCCTCCATAAGGCTAAGCATTTAGCAAGTCTGCTTCAGCAGTCTGCGAGGAAGGGAGTGACTCAGAAATCTCATCTCCAGTCAAGCTGTCCTTCAACAGTGATGGAGTTGATAAAAGGAAAATCCTGAGGGCCAGGCCACTCCGCCACAGGCGTCCTCCCAAAGAGTCCTTGGAGATGTACCCTAGCCAGCTGAGAGGTGAATCAGAATTAATAACTCAAGAATTACTGCAGGAACAGATTGTAAGCATTGAAACCATTCACATAAAACAATGAAAATGGTGCAGTGAGTTCATGAACACAAAAGATACAGGATGAAAAGGTGATATGTGAGCGACTAGACTGTAAGTTGTATCTACAATACCTTGAAGAGGTAGATGAGAGAAATCCCGGTTCCCTGATAGTCCTGTGATTTCTTCTGCAGCTTCAGCAAAGGGAGGCTACAAGTAGATTTCAGAAATGGGGTGCAGGGGGGACTTGCCTGATGCAGGGGCCAGGCTGCATCCTGAGGGCCCCAGAGACAGCCTCAGGCTGGCTTCCCTTTTCTGGTGTGCTTCAGCCATCCACACTCCTCTCCCACACAGCGGCCCAAACCTCCCCTTTGAAGTCCGGATGGTTTTGACATACCAGTGCAGGAATGCAGACTGCACTACAGCTGATGGCTTTAGCCCAGCTCATTCTTCCTGAGATAGCTCAGACCCCAACGAACCTGCTTCAGGGAGATGTAAGAGCCTTCCTGGACCATCATGTCCATCCCCCACCAAAGAAAATAAGGCCCGGAGAGGAAATTACATTCTTGTTTTATATGGTTGTCTCAGCTCTTTCATCATCCCCCGCCCTTCCTCCTGTCCATCTAACAGAGCAATTTCTGAGACCTTCTGACACGTCAGACGGGACAGCCGCTGTTTCTCGCCCTCTCAGGGTGTGCGTGTTGACAAATGCCGTCATGCCGGGAATCACGACAAGAGAGTCACAACACCCGCTGCATCCCCCTTTGTGTTTTGCAATGTGCTTGCTTTATTTTGACATCCCCCAGAGCCTAGCATGGGAGTCTATAAACACAGCCCACATAATTAGGCTAATGACATCGATATTCTCAGTTCAACTGGGTAATGGGAGCATTTATTTCACTTTGGAAATCTCACACACAGTCTGTTGAGGGCGGCAGAATTATGACGCTCTTGGAACTGTGCCTGCAAAAATGCTCAGCCTCGGATGCAGCTTCCCTCCAGCTGAGCCCTACTACGGTTTAGGCTCTGTGTTGCCAGGGGTGCAGGTGCAAGCCCTCCTCTGCACGTGTCTATCTCCTGTGGAGGCAGCTTGGTTTCTTAGAGTGAGAGTGGTAGAGAGACTCGTCACTGGGAAAAACCTTTATCCCTATTTCTGTCATGGTGTGACCTGCGGTAAGTTCCTTACATTCGCCAGACCTCAGTTTTGTTTCCTGTAACGTGGAGGGGGTCTCACTAGAGAATGTCTAAGTTCCTTTCTAGACCTAAATGTCTACTAAGTATCTGTGCCTTCGGCCCATCACGGAAGGAACTTTTTCTTAAATGAACTCTTTCGCTTTCCAAACCACAGCCAGATCCAATGGTAGAGTCAAGAAGCTGGGCCTCCGGGGTTCCCAACTCTGTTTTATCTATTTTTATTTCTGCCCCAACTCAGAGGCCACGGGATTCCCACGCTCTTGGACTCTTTCCTTCTTATCCGTGATGATTATTTGTTACTATTAATAATAATGGTTCAGCAAGCCAGCATTTGTGGAACACCTACTATGCAACAGGTTCTATATGAGGATCCAACATGTGGACTGTGAATGAAGTCCAAGATGCTGTCCTCATATAAACCTTTTGTCAGGGTCTGCAAGGCACAGCCACATGCATCATCTCAGTCTTCAAAGTGTCTAGCATCTGGGAGCAGGTTTTATTCATCCTATTTTACAGATGAAGACATTAACACAACAAGAAGTAACAGCTACATATAGGACATAGCATGTTAGAGGTAGAATTGTGGTCTTCCTGACCCCAGACCTAAGCTCTCTGTACTGTGCTGAAGCTGGGAATAAAATTGAACCACATTTGAGCTTCTTGGGTGTAAAGAGCATGTTTGTGTTAGTCTGTTTTCACACTGCTGATGAAGACATACTAGAGACTAGGTAATTTATAAAGAAAAAGAGGTTTAATGGACACGCAGTTCCACGTGGCTGGGGAGGCCTCACAATCATGGCAGAAGATAAAAAGCATGTATTACATGGTGGCGGACAAGAGAGAATGAATGAAAAGCAAGTGAAAGGGGGTTCCCTTATAAAATCATCAGATCTCATGAGACTTATTCACTACCACGAGAACAGTATGGGGGAAACTGCCCCCATGATTCAGCTCTCTCCCACCAGGTCCCTCCAACAACACGTGGGAATTATAGGAGCTACAATTCAAGATAAGATTTGGGTGGGGACACAGCCAAACCGTATCACCTTGCCTAAGGATAAACCTGGGTTGGAGCCCTACTTTGTTATTACGAGGCAGTGTGACTTGGGTAGGTGAAGTCCCTGTTTTAGCTCCAGGGTTTTTTTCTAGAGAGTATACAGGCGTTGAAATACACGATCCTTAAGGTCTTTTCTGGAGCAAAACCATCAGTGACATCTGCCCTCTCTCGAAAGCGGGCATGCCTTCCAACGGTGCCCTTAAGTCATTAGAAGAGGAACACTGGATGCTTGGGAATTATTTCAAGCACTAGAAAACACCTGAAAGGGGGTCAGAAAGACAAGACAGGGGCAGTAGAACTTTTCCGCAACCCCCCACTTCCTCCCACGGGGGCGGCTGCTGTCCCAGGCTGACCTGGGCAGGGATTTTTCTGGGCAATTTTCTAGAGTTGGGTTTCAGCCAGTTTGCCAAAGTCCTCAAGAATGTTGACCCAATTTTCTTCACTTCCACAAAAGTGAATTGAACAGCTACTATGTGCCAAGTCCTGGGAAGCCACAGTCCTGTGTTCAACGAATAAGCCCATGGTGGGTGGGGACCTGACCCAAGAGAAGCCAATCAGTAGGGAGGGCAGTGATGAGTGACATGGTGGGCATGGCTAGCTGGACCAATCAGGCTGCCTGCAGGCTAAAACTGCTACTGTGGCTGCTAAGGAAACTGGCCAGCCCAGGTGGAAGGAGGCATTCAAGTTGAGGGAGACATTCTTGCTGGATGTGGTGTGGCCACACAGAGAGAGGTTGCAAGATCTTTTATATCCTTTAACTGTTAACAACCTTGTGTTTGACAACGTAAAATCATTTAGATGTTCAACTGCCTGGTGAAGGGCAAGCAAAGCGTGACATAATCATGATGTATTTAATCATTTTACACAAAGGACTTTGAGAGGCAGTGCAGTGCAGTGGTGAGATCATGGCCTTTGTCATTAGACTTCCATTGATTCCAAACCATCTTTGCTCCTATTGTCCTATATGACCTTGGGCAACTTAACCTCTCTGAGCTTCAGTTTCAGCATCTGGAAAATTGGGAATGATAATGCCTTCATTTCAAAGTTCTTTTGCATGTCGGAATTAATGCCTATAAATGACATAATATTCTCAGAATACCATAGGTCTCCAATAAATGGTAGGTGATAACAAAAATGGCCAAATCATCGTTACCTAAATCATAGACTATTTGGAAGCCCTTAAAATCATGCTTACAAAGCATTCCTGATAATGTGGGTAGATATTTATATGATAAAAATTCAGAGTATAAAAATGTCTCGACATGGAAAAAGACAAGAAGGAGATATATTAAGACACTAAAAGAGACCATTTCTATGGTAAATTTACCGGTAAGTAACCTGCTTTTGGATATTTTAGTTGTCTACAGCAAGCAAGCACTGGTGCAGAGCTAGGGCCCAGCATTCAGGCTCTGGAACAGCTTCTGGCAACAAGAGTCCACACTGGGCACGGGAGGGCTGGGCGAGAGCTATGGCGGACCCTAAGCAACCGGAGAGGCATAGCCAGGTCAGCACCACGGACAGCACCCATGGCAGCCAAGACCAATCTGCATGAGAGCTCCAGCCCTCGGTGGAGTTTGCTGGGCCTCAAAGGAGCAGGCCTGGATACAGCTAGTTTCCTGCACCCCACCCCCGCCTTCTCCACCTTCCTCCCCTTCCCCTCTCTCCTCCCTTCCCCACCCCACCCCCATACTTGCAATAGGGGGCTCCTCCATCCCAGATATCATGGCACCCACGTGCATAACCTATGCCTTGATTTTTCTCTAGGATGGGGTCTGCTGTGGCCTGTGATCCAAAGGGCACGGACCTGTTGTTTTAAACATAACGGCAATATATGCAATAAGATGAAAAGAAGCACACTCATTTCCTTATATCCTCACCAAACTGGACATTATTATTGTTATCTCAGTTTTTTTTTGCCAATGTAAGAAGTAAAAATGACATACAGTTGTTTGATTTGTTTTTTTATTAAGAGTGAGGCTAAGCCTCTTTTCATTTGTTAATTAGAATTCATATTATAATTTGTATTTTTCTGCATGTAGTTTTAATATCCTTTTCCGTTTTACATTAAAAAACTTATTGTAGCTTTTTAAAAAAAATTAAGGACATATGCAGGGTTTTGAATGAGACAGTTCAGGTTCCAATTCTCGGGTCCACCTTCTCTAGCTTGATAATCCTGGGCAAATCGCCTTTCTTCTCTGAGCCTCAGTTTCCTCATCTGTAACATGGTGACATCATGTCTTCCTTATAAGATTGTGATAAGGATTTTAGAAAATGTATGTAGAACAAAGAATAACCACTCAGGGCATAGCTATTTATAATTTGGAGGAGACCTCCCAGTGAGTGTTTGTCAGAATCATACTCCTCCATCGACCTTCACCTCCTAAAACTTAGACGAACATTCTGACCAGTGTAACTTTACAAGATGGAAGAACTTCTCCCTACTCAAAGGTTCAGAATTCATATTCTTGCCACTCCTGGCTCCTGCCCTGACTGTTCACACATCTCCCCCAATGACAGCTCCACCGTTCTCGTGGGGATGCCTGCTGCTGCCCACAGTAGGTCCCTTACAGGCAGGTGTGAAACACTGTCCATGCAGGGTTGTCACTGTAAGAATATTGCTACCATTAACATATCCCTGAAACTTTCTGAGAGGAATTTTAAAAGAAATAAAGAAATACATTTATTTAAAAGAAATAAATTCTCCAAAAAATACTTTGTAGAAAAGTATATAACATGCAAAACAATTTCTTTTCTTTTTCATTTTTCTCTTTTTTTTTTTTTTTAAAGATAGAGTCTTTCTTTGTCACCCAGACTGGAGTGCAATGGCATGATCTCTGCTCATTGCAACCTCCATCTCGCAGGTTCAAGAGATTCTCATGGCTCAGCCTCCAAAGTAGCTGGGATTACAGGCATGCACCACCACACCTGGCTATTTATTATTACTATTACTTATTATTTTAGTAGAGATGGGGTTTCGCCACATTGGCCAGGCTGGTCTCAAACTCCTGGCCTCAAGTTATCTGCTCCCCATGGCCTCCCACAGTGCTGGGATTATGCGCATGAGCCACCATGCCCATCTGTGCGAAGCAGTTTCTAACAGCTAATAACAGTATTGGATCATCTATTTGCATAGGAAATGACAAGTTACTTAATGAATTGGAAAGGTTTTGCAGTAAGCCTGGGTTTTGCCTACATAGCCTGTACAGTGATTGCTTTAGCCAAGTACCCATTTACAATTTATATATTCTTGCAAACACACACATCTACTTGCAGACTCCAGGCATGTCCCCATTTCCTTGCCTCTGCTTGCATCTCTGCCTGCACTCATCCCATTCTGCTCCTGCATGAACACATCATACCAAGCTCTTAACGGTGAGCACAGCTGCCTCTTCTTCCAGGCAGCCTTCCTGGATCCCACCAGGCAGATTTCTTTCTATGTGTATAGTTTCTTAGTATGTTGTGTCTTGAC
Organism: Cebus imitator; assembly: GCF_001604975.1. NCBI lineage: Eukaryota > Metazoa > Chordata > Mammalia > Primates > Cebidae > Cebus > Cebus imitator. The sequence goes on from NW_016107432.1 coordinate 5,814,486, forward strand.
ATCCTAGGATCCCCAGGTGAGCATAGGTGTTTTTCTCCCTGACAGAGCTGAGCTCCTTAACACAAGACACATCTCATCCACCTCTGCACATTCCATGCTTCGCACAAGTCCCAGAGCAGAGTGAGCACTCATTGAAAGTATGCTCAGTGTCAGAGATAAAGAAGATAGCAGAAGAGGCTTGATTCCATGTCTTACTGGCCCTAAGGCCTCAGGGATACTTGAACCAGACCCTACAAGATGAGGAGAATCCAGGAGAGCAGCCAGGGGAAGCCAGAGGACCAAGGGGAGGGCTCCGGTCCTGGCTCCTCCACTTGATGGCTATGGGACTTTGGGGAGAATCAGTTCTCTGAGCCTCAGTTTGCTTAGCTATACATGGATTTAATAACACCTACCTGCTAATATTGTGAGAATATGATGAAATTGCACACACATGCATGCGCGCGCGCACACACACACACACACACACACACACACACACGGGTAGGTGTGGTCTAGCCCAGTGCATGGGATTTTGTAGGCACTCAGCTACTCAGTATATAGATATTATTATGAAATAAAATTAAAATAATCATAGCAATACAAATATAGATTAAAATGATCCATGCATCATCATTTATGGATGAGAAAAAATAACAACAGATTAAGAGATTTCCTCATTGAAGAAACATAAAAGTATGTGATATAGTCTATGATCCAAGGGAGCCCCATGCGTGTGGATTTGTGTGGGGGGTAGCTAGAAAGAGGGCATGTGGGCATTACCAGGCTCCATGAATACTGAGGGAGGTTATAGCCACCTGACCTGCCCATTCTCCCATTCAGCCTGTGAGAAGCAGAGACTCGTGTGGAGGGGGCATCACGGGAAGCCGGGCGGAAGCTCCGCGACATCCATCCACAGCCAGGCCTTGGAAGCAGTTAGAAGTGGTAAACTTCGGGATGAGGTGGGCTTCTATCCAGCAAATAGAAACGTTTAAATCAATGTTTTACAGAAATGAAATTGAGGAGAATTCCAAAACTGGGAGAAACGGTAAGATCAAATACTACCTGTGTTTTATTTTATAGATGGGAAAACGGAGTCCCAGAGGGGTCATGTGTCCTGTGAAAGCCATGAAGCCGGGGTGGGAATAAGCCTGTCATGACCGAAACTGCAGCCCGGGCAGCCTGCCCCAGCTGCCCAGCCACTCAATGCTCATTCTCCTTTGTTTGTTGTTAGACACACTTCACATGGGAAAGAAGTAAATGTTCCCTGGAGCATATGATCAAAATTAAGGAAACTTATCAACCGGCTCAGCCTTAGCAGGGCAAATTAACCGGAAGTAATTGTGATGGATAATTTGGTTGTAATTCACGGCGCAGACACAAGCCGCTGGCAGGTTACCAGAAAAACTTTTAAAGGACTGTAGGTCACGAGCCCCTTCGTTTGTGTGCCCACCTGACTTCACCTGTCTGCCCACCTGTCTTAGTCCATTTTGTGTTGCCATAAACAGAATATCTGAGACTGGGTAATTTATGAAGGAGAGATTTATTTGGCTCACGATTATGGTGACTGGAAAATCCAAGACCAGGCAGCCCATCTGGGAAGAGTCTCACACTACTTCAACTCATGGTGGAAAATGGAAGCAGAAATGATGTTTTGCAAAGAGACCAAACACAAAAAGGTACAACCTGCTCTCGTGGTAACCAGTCCAATTCTGAGAGCAAGAACTCAGTCCTGAGAGGGCATTCATCTGTTCATGAGGGGTCTGGCCCCACGATCCAAACATCTCCCACTAGGCCTCCCCACCAACATGGCCACATTGGTAACCACATTTCTATATGAGTTTTGGCAGGGAAAAATCATATCCACACCATAGCACTAGCTGACCTCACCTTATGCTACATGACTTTACCTGTGGACCCACCTGACTATGCCTGTATCACCTGACTTCACCTGTCTCCCCACCAGGGAACTGGTGCTGGTAGCTGAGCCGTGTCTTTAAGGAACCCTCTCCTTACTTCCCTCAGTTGCCTCCGCTCCCCTCCCCGCTCTGGACAAACATCACACTCCCTTACATGGACCAAACTCCAGCTGGCACCCTCCGCTCGTCACAGTAGCTGTGATCTCTCTAACACAGGAACTGAACTCCGTCAGGCCTGTGCCTAAACCTCTCCTTGCCGGGTTCTAATGAACCCGGCACAGGCATGGCCGGAAGACCATATCTGTCCTTACGGGGATCCAACGACCGTGAAATTTCACGTGAATATCCACACTGCTAATTTCCCCTGCAATCTCAGAAGACTGACAACCCAGCCCCATTTCCAGATGGTAACATTGAATAGAACTGAGTCGCTGTGGTCCCTTGGGTGGGGCACACATGGGTTCATGTGGCATAAGCCAGGCCAGCTCCAGTTCTTACAGCCCCTGCCTGGACCCTGTGACACCTGAGCAGGCAGCCCCTCGCAGTCTACGACAGGCTCTCAACCCCCTGCCACGGCATTCCAGGAACCCCTCGCTCACAGAAGCTGCCTTTCCCAGACTCCACTCTCCCTCACTACCTCTCCACATCCACACCTTCCACATGTGTCCCTCTGTCACCATGTCTCAGATCAACTGGCCTTTGAGCACCAGCTCTTCCGGTCCTGTCCCAGCCAGCTCCTATTCATTCCTCAACACCCAGCACAAATGTCACCTTCTGTGGTACGACACACACAGGGGTGAATCCAACCCCTTCTCAGTCCCGCAGGGCTTGGCTCTGGCAGGCACCTGATGGCGGGTGTGACTTGCTTTGTCCTTTGCTATTGCTTTCTTTTCCTAAATCCAAAGATATGCTATTAGTCGATGCAATCAGCTCATTTTTTAAAAAGCTCTTCTAAAAGTGATGGCTGGAAGGATACTCGTATTTTTAGGATGCAATTGCTCATTAGTAGATCTCTGCTGACTTTTGACTTTACACGGTCCGCCCATGCCTCCTGATGCCTCGCCAGGACACATGGCTTTTTCTTTGCTGGAGCAGCAGTTCAGCTGAGCGCATGGCTTTGGTCAGACAGAGACTGTTAGCGGTGCTGACCTCTCTCTCCCTTGCATGCTAATTAATCCCCTTTCTAAGAACGCCCTGCAGTTGGAGCTGTCCGTCCTCACATACACAGCTGTGCACCAGTCACTGCAGTCCTGTTTGCTCACTGAAATGTGACCTCCCCTAGAGAGCTGACAGTCCCAACTTCATCAATTCAAGAACCAACCAAGCTTTTCAAAAAACTAGTTTCTTAATTATGAACTCAGATCATTCATTTGTCAAATTACTGAACAGAAACAGAAACAACAGATAATTCACCTTCCTTCACCCACTACGAATACGGGACCATAAACCTCTCCTAGCCAGACATGGACCTTCTGCTGGGTTCAACTTGGAAAAGGAGAAACAAGACCATCTGTTAACCTCTCCGATCCTGATGCGCAAACACACTGGGCAGCGCTAAGCTGTGGGTAAACAGGGGCACAGGTGTCAGTGTCCAGTCCAGCAGCTCCCAGACACGTGTGGTCATCAGGCCTTCAAAGTATGACTGGGGTATTAACGTTTCAGTTTAATTTTAATTAATTTAAATTTAATTTTAAAAACTGATATTTGGCTGGGTGTGGTGGCTCACGTCTGTAATCCCAGCACTTTGGGAGGCCAAGGAGGGCAGATCACGAGGTCAGGAGATTGAGACCATCCTGGCCAACATGGGGAAACCCTGCCTCTACTAAAAAAAAAAAAAAGTACAAAAATCAGCTGGGCGTGGTGGTGCATGCCTGTAATCCCAGCTACTTGTGAGGCTGAGGCAGGAGAATCACTTGAACCAGGGAGTCAAATGTTGCAGTGAGCCGAGATCGCACCCCTGCACTCCAGCCCAGTGACAGAGTGAGACTCTGTCTCAAAAAACAAACAAACAAACAAACAAACTGATATTTAATTCTGTTACTATGAAACTTAAGTGTCTTTGGAACAATGTGTGTATGTGAACTTACTTTTATAACTGTTAATTTTATGAAATCTAAATATAGAACAAGTAATTCCCAATAAAAATTTAGCAGTTGAATTCAGAGCTACATGCATCTATACATATAGATGCATATAAATTATACACTGGATTTCAACGACTTAAGTATGGAAAAAAGAACATAAAAGGTCTCAATTTTTACATTAATTATATGTTGACATGGTAATATTTTGGATATAGTGGATTAAGTAAAATATACCGTTAAAATCAACTTGGGCTGTTTCTCCTTACTTTTTGAATATGGCTAATGAACATTTAAAAATACACACATGGCTTGTCTATTTCTGTGGAACTGAGCATGGAGAGCACCAGGATGGGTGAAGTAGGAGGAGAATCTCATCTGAGGACTGAAGAGGCTGCGGCCGGGTTCTCAGGATGCCTCGCCTGCCCTATTTGTGGCAGTGAAGCCTAATGGGCCACATGGAGCCTCGGGCCTCCCACCGCCAGCCCCCAGATCGTCACCAAGTGACCTCACGGCAGAGACCCCCTCATCTTCCAAACACACCTCTCGGTCTCCTTCATTGAGGTCAGATGATGGGGCTCCCAGGCATCTGGAGTGCTTTTGCAGAAGGGTGCAGAAGTCAGGACACAGCGACTTCTCTCCCCTGCAGAAGGGCAGTGTAAAGAAGAGACGGGCTAACAGGCACGGAGGCCTTGCTGACTGACGCCTTCACTTAAGTCATCGCTGGAGAGCAGGCCACATGCCATCTTTCAGATGAATGGGGCAGCCCCACAGATGCAGTCAGAGGAGCTGCTCATTCTCCTGCTGATGGGGGTTGACCTAAAAGGTCCTGCCCTGGTGACTTTCTTGTGAGTTTTCACTCTGATTCCTCAGTAAGTAAGTTCTCAATCATCTCCTCTCTCTTCCTCCCTTCTTCCCTTCTTTCCTTCCTTCTTCCCTCCCTCTTTGCCTCCCTGCCTCTCTCCCTCCCTCCCTTCCTTCTTCCCTCCCTTTTCCCTCCCTCCTTGCCTCCCTGCCTGTCTCCCTCCCTGCCTTCCTTCTTCCCTCCCTCTCCCTCTCTTCCTCTGCCCCTCTCTCTCCTTTAATGAGGCAAGGTCCCACCCGGTGCCCTGCCCTGACATTCTGTACAACACACACATAGCTGAAATGGCAGGCAATGCTGTGCCAAGCAAGGCAGGGGCGAGAGCTGGAGACAACGCCATCACTCTCTAAGACATGACTGTAAACAACTCCCAGTTTCCTAGTTCAAAAATGCATTTGCCTGTAAACACACAAGCCGTTCTCAGGGAGGACCTCTCTTCGCTGCAGTCCATCTCTGTGACGGGGAAGCCGGTCATCAAGGTGATGCCGTGGGAGAAGGGACCCTACCCTCACTGCACCTCACCTCCGAGGGTGGAAGATGCAGTCCTGTCCTGGGGCCGCAAAGGTGTACAGGACCCAACCGGCCCCTCTGAGCTGATGCTCCGGCTTCTAGGGGAAACTGACTGAGAACAAGGAAACATACAAATAAGGTAATTTCCAAAATGACAAATGCCTTTAAGAGAATAAAGCAATGCTGAAGGGCTCAGGAGAAGCAGGGGAGGAAGAGGAGGCGGTTCTAGACAGTGGGCAGGGACCGCCTTCTGAGAAGGTGGTATTCTGGAGAGACACGAAGAGCCACATGCCCTGGGCAGAGGGGTGCACCAGTGGGAATGAGCCTGGTGCTTCCCACGCACAGCGAGGACGCAGCAGAGGCAGTGGGCACAGGACAACACTTGAAATTTACCCTGCATGGGGGAGCCCCTGAAGTTAAGGACTGAAGCCACAGGGCCCACTGTGTACCCTAAAGATGCCCGCAGGGGCGCAGCCTGGTAGGAGGGACTGTTGCCCCTAGTCTGCTGTGCCGCATAAAGGCTTTTTCCCTTCACCCCTTCTTGTCTTAATTCCTTAAAGCAGAGAGCACCAAGAAAGTAGTATGAGCCTATTTATGGCTCTATTTTATCTGAGAAATAAGGAAACTTTGCCTTTACTTTTCCTTAGGACCCAGATGGACACTGGTACCCTCTCCCTGCATTGCCACACGGTCGCCGAGGTCTTGCCACGGGGGCCCGTCAACACTGACATGCAAAGAGTTTTCCCAGAGTGGCTAATTTTAAGATGACAACACCTTTCAGTAGGAGACTTTTGAAGTGAGATGGGCATAGCCATGGGGATCTTGTGTGCTTGTTGAGGCTGGAGGAGTATCTCGTAAACAATATACTTTCAAGAGCTGTTGAACTGAAAGGTGAATTATGCATTTTTCTTTTACCAAAAGGCGAGTTCTGAATGGGAACTGAAGGCGGCTGTTCTCATGTCTACCACTCAGCTTATGTTTTCAAAAAGCAGCCACACATCCAGCTTGTCTCTTCAAGATCAGCAGCCACTTTCATAATAAGTGAGAAAAAACTCTCCGTGCCAAAGGGATTTAGGCTATGACAAGGCACTTTAGAAATGGGTGTTTAGACATATTTCCAATGTTATGAAATGATGCACGTCGCTTATGAAATCTCTCAAACGTGCACTCCTTAAAATCTTGGAAATAAAATTTTCTTAGCCTCATTAAAAGTCTTCCCAGCAAAGGGGCCTCAGATGTGTTAGCCAATATGTTAAAAATATTAAAAATGCAACACCTTTCAGTGAGTTTGCCAGAAAATTGATTGACAATTGATGGAGCTGTACCAGCCAAATTTCAACATAACAATTTTGCAGTCCTGTCCAATGAAACTGAAAAATGAGGCTGATGATTTAGGAAGTGACGGTATAACCAGCCCTTCCTCCCACACGGCTTACACATCTTTGTGCAGAATGCTTTTCATCTTCGAAGGCCACGAGCATCAGGCACAGAAGCAAGCCGACATGGGCATAGTCTTGCTGTAGCACAAAGAACTAAGGTTTTCAAAAACAAGGCAGTGTTCAGTATCCTGTTACTCTCACTAATGCATATTAATATTACAGTTTAAATTCCAAAAAAAAAATCACTTAAAGAAACTTGGATGAATAGGATTTCATTTTGAGCTCATTTTTAAAAATGTATAATTGTGTGTATGTTTACAAAGAATATACTAGGAGAGTAGGTGAATATCATAGGTATGTAAATAAAGAAACAGTAGGGGTGCATAGCCTGTATTTTTTAGTAATGGGGCAAGTGACTAAGAGGTCTCAGGCCCTCAGCCTCAGCTTCGGAAGCCCTGTGCTACTGTCTTGCTCCTTATATATTCGGCCCCAAGGAAGGCCCAGCTCACAGGGAACCCACGAACTTCAAGAGCAGGAGGCCCTTGGGTTTCACGGAGCCTGGGATAACAGAGAGAAGATAAGGATGCTTTGATCAAACCCAGCGGCTGCCCCCAGACATACGTGGGGGCAAAGCACTAACTGTCAGGTTCTTCCCCTGGGCCCAGGATGGAACCTGGTGCCTGCGGACGGGCAGCTGGCAGGGCACATTGGCTGAGCTGAGTGGGTGACACTGTCAGCAGTTAAGTGTCAGCTCTGGCACTGCGAGGGGGTCAGTGAGTCCCAGGAAGCTAATGAGCCTCACTTGTTACTGGGATGCATTTGTCCCTTTTCATCACTGATGATAATTACCACAATTAACACTGAATCATGTTCATAATTCAACATCACCTGCTGCTGAGGCACTGAAGCTGCTGGCCTTGGCCCTTTTTCCTGGTGCCATGCTCTGCTAGCACAGACCCCCTGTTTCTTGGGGCTCCCTCCCTTCCTTTCAGCCCTAGTTCCTGCCCCAGCCCCCCTCCACTTGCTCACTCTGACCACCTCTGCCCATTGTCACCTCCTCCAGGAAGCCTTCCACGACCCACTTTCCTTTTCTCATAGTAGTCCCACAGGACTGCCCAGGCAGATTTTTGTGGGTCCCTCATCTTATCCCCTCGGAGTCTACCCCATCTGTATGGGGCATGGCCCAGAGCTAGACTCATCAAACACTGGGGGAGTAAACTCAGGTTCCATCCCCAACCCATCCAGGTTCCTGCCATACGGTTTCCCACCTCTGAGACTTTGCCCTTGTCACACCTGCCGCCTGGGATGCCCTTTTCCTTATTCTCCATGTGGCACATGGGTGCTGCTTCTCCAGCCAGCCCGCTGCCAAGGCTGGGCCACGTCTGGCCGGCCTCTGTGGCTGCAGCACCCAACACAAAGCTTGGCCCAGAGGCGATGAGCAGAGAGCACCTGCAGGAAACCCAAATGCGTGATTGCTCCCCAGGTTCACTGCGTTCCATCAGCTTCTAGAACCAACACCAGCATGAGATGTGTCCGGGGGTGGGGCTGCTGTAGCTGACTCATTATTTTAACAAATCCAGGACACTCAGGTGGGGAGATGGCGACAGGGTGGTGGGTTCTCAGAAAAGCTGCAGGCAGGGATCTCCCTGGAGAGTGCCTGCGCCTCTGAAGTCTCCCTGGGCCTGCCGTGGGCCAGAAAAGGGGCAGAACAGCAAAGCCAGGGCCAGGAGACTTGGCCCCTCCCCCAGCTGGTAGGATGACAATGAACTCATGGTGTTATTTTCTCAAATTCACAGCTGTCAGGAATTCAGTTCTGTATCACTGTCTCCCTCCCACCCCCAGCCCCTGCCAATATTTGAGCCCTGGACCCTGGCTTCGGGCACTAATTAGAACCCTCCCCTCTGGATGGGAACTGGGAGTTCCTGGAGAGGAAAGTTTTCTGACAAGACATGGCAGATGGGGTCTGGCGGGGGGGAAGGGGACAAGGCAGAACCAGGAAGCCACTTTCCCAGTCACAATGCCTCCCTGGGCCTGCTCACTTCCACCCTGGGCCCCACCTCCCAGTTCCGTGGGCCCCGCCCTCTGTGCAGGGAGGCTGATCTGCAGGGCGGTGTGGGAGGCTGGTGGGAGCAGATTGGCTTCCCTGTGAAAACGGCAACATGGAGATGGGGACACACAGGTCCGTTAGCTGCTCCAGCGGGCAAGGCGGAGCACCCAGGGGGTCCTCACTGACTGGGGACAGGGCCCGCCCAGAAGCAGCCTCTGGGAGCAGGAGTGGGAGGGTCCGAGTCCCAGGAAACCCCATCATGACTGGAGGTTGCCTCGAGGCCGTAGCATAGAGTGGGGCACAGGCTCCTCCGCCTGCCTGTGCCTGGGCTCTGGTGGCCACCGCTTTATGGGCCCATAAATCAGAACTCCACAGCAGACGGGCTGCGTTCTAAGCCATCACTCACTGCCCTCCCCTCCGCAGCCACTGAAACCCAAAATAACGGATCTCCTCCCTCCCCTCTCCGGCTCTATCAATAACACCTGAGACCAAGCAGTTAGCATATAGAGCCAGGATCCGATTTGGGGGTCCCCTGCTCTCAGCTGCAGCAGATTGAGCCTCCTCCCCTTGGAAACGCTGGGAGCTCTCGTCCGCTGCCCAGCAGAGCTGAAGAACAAAGCACGTCGCCCAGCCGCTACCAGGGCAGCACCGAGTGTCTCTAAAAGCCAAATTCATGGGGGTGGGGAAGAGGGAGTTCCTGAGAGGCCACACCACCCAGTGGCTACGAAGGACTCTTTATTTGTGCTGAGGACACTCAGTGCCTCACAGTTTTGCCGAAGCATCTATTTCACACTGTACCTCACTGCAGTCGTCAGACATGTGTGCCGTACACACCTGTATCTGTTGTATTATATGTGACTAGAACACGTGCACCCATATGCAGATGGCCCCGCCCTGTGGTGGCTGGACTTAGGATTTCATGTCCCGACAAACCCATGGTGAAGTTGCGGAGCCTCTGTACCCATGCCCTCCACGTACACATCTTCCCTGAACATAAAATGTGCTATTGTAAATGGGCATATTGTACACACGCAGCACTACCCTCCTCCTCCTGTGGACATTTCTAAAGGCCCTTCAAGGCACAAGGCTTCTCACCTCTCAGCTCCTGCTGTAATCACTTCTGCCTGGGAGGTGGCCCATGAGCTGGGCAACCGCGAAGGCACTGTCCTGGAAAACACCCTGGAAACGGGAGCAGCATCCAGCCTGCCACACAGATACAGATACAGACATCCTCAAGAAACACAGATCCCCCATAGGATGGCAGGAGTTGGCACAGATCCAAGACAGGTGAGGTGGGAGTTCTGAGCCGAGGTGGAGTTTGGCCTTGGTGAGCTGTTCCCACAGCACCTTTGAGATTCTGGGGAACAGGCCTAGGAATGGTTTACATCCGGCTGTATGCTCATGGCTGGCTCCTCCGGGAAGAGAGGAACTGCATCAGTCACTTTCCATGGAATTCCCTCCCACCACCTTGTAATAGCAATGGACTTCTGCTGGATAGCACTAGGGTTCCCAAACTGTAGGCTGAGGCATCCAAGCCACAGTCAACTCACAGGAATGCGGTGGGATATTTTAAGCTTTTGAGGGAAACACGGTGACCAACATTTCTCAGATCCTGCACCAACTACCAGTTTGGGGCTGTTCACGGTTTCAACCTTGGATCATGCCCCGTCCCTCTCAGTGACACCAACTCTTTGCAAAGTCAGGTGTTTGGTGGCTGCTGTGACGAAAAGGAAAATCAACGTGGACCATGAAATGAGGATGGAAGCGTCTACCAGGGTCTGGTGCCAAGGTTTGAAGAGGCCATGCAGCACATTCCAAGCTCACAGTCTGTCAACAAGCAATGGTGAAGAACGAAAGAAAGACACTACTTTCCTTTTGATTCATGTGTGCCATTTAAAAATAATACCTATGCTATTAGGACATAAATACTTTTAAGGCGTTTGAACCTAATTGCTTAATAAGTGGAGCTTTTAGGTTTCTGTTGCTGCTGCTGTTTCTTGCCTGGCCTAGGTGTGCTGGGAAAAATTTTTGAGCCACAAAGGGCACTGTGAGCTGAGAAGGTGAGGAACCTCCGGTATAGCGGGGAAAACTAGGGGTGTTGCTGAGCTTCCTGATCTTGGTTTCTAATATCATTCTCCAATAAAAGCAGCCAGAGCTCCTTGGAGAAATGGTTGATTCTTGGACTGGGTAGGAAATATATTAGATGAGCCTGGAGCATCTTGTAGTGCCAGAAAGCAAGGAAGTGCTTACCAACAAAATAAAAATCACAATGACAGGAATATGTCAAAGAGACACAGCAGCCGACTGAACGTGCTCCCAGTGAGCAGCGCTGGAACAGCGTAAGCAGTAAAGTGCTGTTGGATTATACCTGCGAGGCGAAAATAAATATTCATGGGTCCATCCTCATATAAGTACACAACTGAGTGAATAAATGGGGGAAGAGACAAACCTCCCATGCAGAGGAATTCCAAATAATTTATGCACGTCCTCTGCTCTCAGGGGGAGGAAGAGTCACTCCTTAAACGCGGGCTGTGCATAGCGAACCCCTTTCCAAGAGGGCAGCGTGCAAAGGGAGCCAAAGATAAACTCTATGGTGGAGAAGCCTGACAAACAGCCCTCAGCCAGTGACCGGGTCAGCGCCAACAGTGGTAAGTCCTGTGGGCAATGTGTGGCCTCAGTGCGACGTGATGGGGGTGGCACCTCTGTGGTCTTCCTCCCAGGAACCCATAATAATCCCCACGTAATCCTGAGGAAAACACTTGACAAATCCCAATGGAGGGACATTCTTTAAAAAATACCTGACCAGCATTCTGCAAAATGTCCAAGTTATAAAAAATAAGGGAAGTCTGAGAAACTGTGAGAGCCACACGGAGCAGAAGCAGACGTGATGACTAAATGTAGCATGGCGTCCTGGGTAGGATCCTGGGACCGATGAAGGCATTAGGTAAAGACTAAGGAAATCTGAATACAGCTTGAACTTGTAACAATAATGCATCCACACTGGTTCCTTAGTTATGACAAATGTACATACCCATGTCAGATGTTAATAACAGAGAAACTGAGGACAAGGTATATAGGAACTCTATACCATCTTCATGAGTTTTCTGTAAATCTAAAACTGTTATAAAATTTTAAACTATTTTAAAATGCACTTGAAAAATAAATATAAAAATAAATATGGATGTTGGAATCAGCAGACCTATGTCCAAATCTAAGCTCAGCTCCTTCCTAACTGGGTGGCGGAAAATGTGCCCCCTTGGCATTTCCCAGCCTCTGTTGAGGTAAGCCAGACCATGTGACTAGCTCTAGCCAGTTGGCTGTAAGCAAAAGCAAAGCATGTCACTTTCTAGGGGAACACAGAACGAGAGTGTCTCCTCCAAGCCAAAGAGGGGGACCACCAAGAGGCCTAGGGCTTCCCTGAGTGAGAAGTGATCTTGTGTCGTGTTGAGCAACTGAGACTTGGAGGTTTGCTTGTCACCGCAGCTGGTATGAACTACTCCAACTCCAACCTGCTGTGTGGCCTCTGATAGTCAGTTTCCTCATCAGTAAAGTGGTGGTGAAAATAAGAACGTTATATGGTATCCATTAGAGGCTGAGTAAATATTAACTGTGATGGCCATCACTATCTTCATCATCAACCCATCATCTTCATCTTCAGCAGCAGCAATAGCAGAGTCACCATCATCATCATCACCATTACCACCCCCATCTTCATCATCATCTCATCATCACATCACCATCACCATCATCATTAATTATCGCTGTCATCACCGCCATCATCACCATCACCATCCTACCATTGTCACATTATCATCATCACTATTATCCTCATAGGGAAACCAGTCTGCTCCACTGCCCGCCTGTGCCTGGGCTCCACCAGACACTGCTTTATGGGCCCATAAATCTATCATTATCATGATCACTATCACTATCATCACCATCACCATCACTGTCATCATCACCATCATGTCATCACCATCACTGTCATCACCATCATCATCACCATCACTGTCATCACCATCATCATCACCATCACGGTCACCATCTCCATAACATCATCACCATCATCACCATCATCACCATCACTGTCATCATCCCCATCACGTCATCACCATCACCATCATCCCCATCACGTCATCACCATCACTGTCATCATCACCATCACTGTCACCATCTCCATCACATCAGCACCATCATCACCATCACATCATCACCATCACTGTCATCATCACCATCATCATCACCTTCACTGTCACCATCTCCATCACATCATCACCATCACCGTCATCATCACCGTCACCATCACCATCACTGTCACCATCTCCATCACATCAGCACCATCATCACCATCATCACCATCAC
>NW_016107432.1:5828021-5867195 GCF_001604975.1 Cebus imitator
TCATCACCATCACCGTCATCATCACCATCATCATCACCATCACTGTCACCATCTCCATCACATCAGCACCATCATCACCATCATCATCATCACATCATCACCATCACTGTCACCATCTCCATCACATCAGCACCATCATCACCATCACATCATCACCATCACTGTCATTATCCCCATCACCAACAGCACCATCATCACCATCATCCCCATCACATCAGCACCATCACTGTCACCATCTCCATCACATCATCACCATCATCACCATCATCAGCACCATCACTGTCATCATCCCCATCACATCAGCACCATCAGCATCACCATCATCATCATCATCACATCACCATCGTCTTCACCATCATCTCATCATCTTTGTTATCATAATCATTATATTTATCATCCTCCTCATCATATTTTCCTAATCATTTTCATCATCATCGTTATTGCATCATCATATCATCCTAATTACTATGATCTTATTTATCATCTTCATCCTCATAATTCTAATCACCATATTATTATCAGCACAATATTACGCTATCATCAGCATAATATTACCATCTTCATTATCTGCTGGTGAGGATAGAACCCACAACTTTTATTCCAAGAGCAGAATAATCCTCTCACTTCTGAGTCCAGGATGAGGGCAGGAGTTTCTGTCTCTGGGTCAGCCCAGGAAGCTGTTTGGAAACAGTATTTCTTCAGAGACTAGTTATTTATCTTTAAAATCATGTCTCATTGACCCTCAGTCAGAGGAAGCTAATGCGGCCTGAGTGCGTGGAGTCTCCACGGAATCCAGAAATGCCGGCCAGCCCTTGCTCCCCCTCCCTCCGAGCACCTTGGGCTGGAGGTAGCTAACACACAAGCCTCGACAGTAAGTAACACAACGGGCATCGGATGAGGGAAATTCATTTCCAAAGCTTGCTGGTGCACTGCATCTCGTTCAGGGTGGCCAGTGGCCACTTCCAAAGTCCAGCTCCTGCGGTGAGGTCAGAAGAAACAAGCCTGTTGACACAGGGAACTCAGGCAAGCAAAGTCAAAAAAAGCCAGACAACTGCCTGGAAATTGGGTACTTTCTCTGAATTACTGGGACCATTTGCTTCTTTTCTTTCTTGAATAAAATTTTTGTAATGCTCATTGTAACAGCAGTGGTGGTGTGGGGCCTGTCTTCTGCAGAGCTTTTGCGCAGTGGCTGCCATGGAAACAAGCACAGCGTGAAAGCCAGGACCGACGCTGGGTTCAAATCCCAGCACGGCGGCCACCTCCCAGCTGCTGAGCTCAGGCCCAGCTCCTCATCACCCCAGAGCTGCTTTCCTTACAAATGAAGAAGGAACGCCGCCACCTAGGACAATGGGGGCAATTGCCCAGACTCACATGCGGGGTTGTAACCTCCACTCCTTCAGAACATGACCCTATTTGCAGTCTTTATAGCGGTAACTGAGTCACTGGAGTGGTCATTGGAGTGGGCCCCAATCCCACATGACTGGCGTCCTTACAGGAAGGGGAAATTTGACACAGAGGCACACATGGGGAGGATGCCATGTGACAATAAAGGCAGACAGCTGTCAGGAGAGGAATGGCAGGAACAGTCAGCCGGCCATCAGAACCAGGAGAGACAAGGAAGGGCCTTGCCCTAGAGGGGTCTGCAGAGGCAGCGTGGCTGGAGAAGTAGAGAGAATGTGAATCTCCACTTCATAGAGGGACGAATGGTCTCAGTGTGTGTGTGACAGTAGATGGGCAGAGATTTAAAGCCGGGCCTGTAGCCTCATGGCCCACAAACCAAGTTCTCAGTGAAGCCTGGAGACACCCACCCTCCATCCCTGCATTCCTGGGCTGACACAACTGTGACATTTCCCTGGCAAGCTTCTTTTGTGGGAACGCAAAAATACCCAATGTGGAAAAGCAAAGGAGGAAGATGTTCTCACATAAATTAACCTGACATCTTATGTTTCATAAAGTAATTTCTAGCGAGTACCATCTCACTGGAATTAGGTTGTTTACATTTTAGCCAAAGTGTTCTCACTTATGTTGCTTAACAATAGTCAAAAGCAACAAGGCCCTCGAAATTCACAGCAGTTAAATGAATGACTAGACCAGTCTGGATTCTGGAACAGTATGTGCACATGAGATAAACGAGCGTGAGTCTCTGCTTGCATGCACAGAGGGAATAAACTCCATCTGTGTCATCTAGAACTTGCTGCATGGAGCTTTCTAGCTGAGCTGCACATTAGAGTCAGTGAGCCTCCTGTCAGTGGAGGTATGTAAGCAGAGGCATATGGTATGTGGTCAAGGAAAGTGCTCCCAGGAAGAGAGCTGGGTCAGATTCCCCTCCGAAGCCCAGAGTTCTGAAGCGGTGCTCCTCTCATTCAGCCATGACCATCTGGTGGCATGGGAAGAGTCCAAGTGGCAGATAAAATAATGCCCCCATGAAACTCCTGCTTATGAATGTGGGAAATTCTGGCAGACAGAGAGATGGCTGCTGCACTAGGCTTACCCTGGGAAAGTCACTTACTCCCCTGAGCCTCAGTTTTATTTCTGGGAAAATGGAAATAAAGGATGAAGTCTCCCTGAGGGCCTCTTGCTGGTGATGTTAATTGCCACACTCCCAAGATCGAGAGCAGGCCCCAGCCCATGGTGGCATCCAGTCATTGTTTGCAGAGTCCCTCCACAAAGGAAGAGGAGAACTCTGCACATCTGGGCAAGCCTGGTGTGGGATCTTCTCCTTTTCCTCCCCACTCTGCGGTCACATCTTTCACCCCCAGCCAATGCAGGGGGAGGGACAGAGGTCAGCACACTGCCATGTTCGGGACAGATTTTGGGGAACTAGGAATTTCTTTGTACATTTTTAAAGCATGGCCTATTGGGTTAAGTGGTGCACCACATGTGCAAACTTACGCTCACCTGGAACCTCAGAATGTGACCTTATTTGGGAGCAGGGACTTTGCAAATGTAATCAGTGAAGGTGAGGTCATCCTGGAGTAGGCTAGACCCTAAATCCAATGGCTGTGCTCTTATAAGACAGGGGAAACTGGGACAAACACACACGGAGAAGTCCATACAGAGGGATGATGGAGCTGTGTGGCCAAGAAGCCAAGGACTGCCAGTAACCATCAGAGGCTGGAAGCGGTGAGGAAGGAGCCTGCCCACACCTTGATGTCAGCCTCTAGTCTCCAGAGCAGTGTGAGAATGTTTCTGTTACTTTAAGCCACCCAATGTGTGGTCCTTCAGTATGGCAGCCATGGTACATAGATGCAGGTTGTGTACTAAAACAATATCAACCAAAACGAAACAGCGTATTTTCCTAAAGTTTAAAGTATGTGCCATCTGGCCCTTTACAGAAAATGTTTGCCAACCCCTGTTCTTGAGTAGAATCCAAATTCCCTATCACTGTCCCAGCATTCACAGCCTACTGTCCCCCTCAGCCTCATCCCAGGCCATCCCTCCTCCTTGTAGCCACCACTTTGGCCACGCTCAGTCTCACTCACTGACCATTCACCTTTTTTTGCCCCAGGGCCCTTGTGTACGCAGCTGATCACAGTTCATGCACCACTTCCTCAGGGCAGCCTCTTTCCCATCTCCCCACAGCCTGGGTCGAGCACATTGTGACACTACTTCAGAGAACCCTGACCTCCCTTTCCCCAACACAATCATGGGGTAATTAAGTACAATTAATAGCTAGTGATAATGAATTATAATCAATAGATAAGTGTAATTATCTATGGGGTGATCATTCACTTACTGCCTGCCCCCACACTAGGCTGTCAATTCCATGGTGTAAGAGCTAAGTCACCATCACCACCACACCGCTTCGTACAGATCAAGTAAGTCCTCTAGAAATACTTGTGCAATGGACGAGTAGAAGGATCAATGAGTAGATGGATTAAGAGGCAGATGAATAGTTGGATGGGTAGGTAGATGGATTGAGAGGTAGATGGATGCATGAGTAGGTGGATAAATAGGCAGGTGGATGCATGGATAGATGGATGGGTAGATGGATGCATTGGTAGATGGACGGATGGGTAGACGGATGGATAGACAGGTGGACAGATGGACAAATGGAAGGATGGACAGATGGATGGAGGAATAGATAGGTAGTTGAGTGATTGGATGGAGGGATAGATGGATGGGTAGATGGATGCATTGGTAGATGGATGGATGAGTAGATGGATGAATGGGTAGATAAATTGATGGATGGTGGGTAGATGGATAAATAGATAGACTGGGAGGTGGATGGATAGGTTGATGGATGAATGGATACATGGATGGATGGGTGGATGGATGGATGGATGGATGAATAGATGGATGAATGGGTAGATGGATGGATAAATAGACAGATGGATTGGGAGGTGGATGGATAGGTTGATGGATGAATGGATACATGGATGGACGGATGGATGGACAGATGGATAGATAGGTAGATGGATGAATGGATACACAGACGGATATGTGGATGGATGGATGGATAGACAAACCTAATTTCAGGAGCTCCCCAGGCTAGTCTGGACTTCCAGCTCCTCCCCTCCATGCTTATAGTTAGTCCTAGGTTCCTACCTGGCCTCGAGTCCTATCTAGGCCTCAGATCCAATAGAGAAAAGTGATTCTCTTATTCCCATGTCTCAGTGCCCCTGTGTGACAATTTAAAAACTGAGTGGGTTTGAACAAAGGGCTGTGAAGCCCCCATTTGTGCCCAGATCTACATTGAGTAGGGCTCTAGAGACTCAGGCATGAATGAGATTCCGCTGCTGACCTTGATCTCCTGAAGTTATGAAGAAGAGGTGACACCCAAAGACAGCACCAGAGGGCCTGGGGTCAGGTCGAGATGCCCCAACTGCCACCTCCACCCATTAAATACAGTCCCCAGATACAGTGGCCAGCTCCATCTTGCTTCTGCAGCCACAGACAAGAATGTTCCATCCCATCTCGCTTGGCAAACCTCATTCCCCTACCTCCCAAGGCTACATCTGCACCCATAGGAACTTCTGTCAACACGGAAATAAATGTCCAGCTCTCGGAGATTATCAACATGCTAATGGAGACCTCATTACCCAGCCTTACAAGGATCAATATCCAAATAAGAATGTATGGAATGCCGTGCAAAGCTCCCTCTCCCCTCTCCAGCAGCCTTGAGGATGGGTAAGAAGACAACGCTGTGAGTGTTTCTTTCCAGGTGCTGAGTGGTCCTGGCAGCTGAGCCCCATGTACCCGGAGCCATCCTGTTTCTTTACTTCGAAGATGGCGGTACAGGGGCCAGGGGTGGAAGAGCCTGTGGTTTCTTGGGGGTGCACCTGTGTGGCACTGTCTCAGATGCCCCATGAGCACCTCTCCTATGCTCTTCTGCATGGTCCCCGGGAGCAACACTGTCACCTTCTCCTTAGAGATGGCCTCTGTCACCTGCCCAAGCCATCAGGAGACAAAGCACAGCCCCTGTCTACCTGACAGCAGGGTCTGTCTTCTTTCTCCCACCACCACCTGCCTCCAGCGAAGGAATTCCTCAGAAATGAACTTCCAGGTGAAAATCCATTCAGCCCTCGCCCCCCATCCCACCCCATAATACAGTGCATTCTCCAAGGCCCTTTTTAGGAGCTGAGTAAATAAAGACTGTCAAACCCTGAGCATCTGCTGGAAGCTTCCCAGCCCCAGCCACCTCGGATAGGAATGAGTGAGGCAGAGCAAACCGATCAATAAAGGTAATTACAAGCCATTTCTGTGGGCTTGGCAGCCGGCATTTTTCCTGTGCTCCTAACCTGCGAGGACGGGAGAATTTGCTCAGATTGTTGCCTGTCCCCAGAATTTAGGCCAGGACCTCCACAGAAGGCTCCCGGGCTTTAATCCAGCGGGTGGCCCCCAGCACACATCTGAAGAACAGTGGTTGGGGTAGGTCCCCTCCCTGCTCCCCAGCCAGAATGGTGAGGAATAAAGTCTCAACTCCACAGTGCCTGGCCTCGGCCTGTAGTAGAGCTGCTGGTCACGCCTCCCAACAGGTGACAGTGATAATGACAGTGAAAGTTTGTGAGTGGTCCCTGGGTACCACTGGGGGGCTCTGTCCTTGTGGAGAGCAGCTGGTTCATCTTGTACAACCACCCGGAGGGGGAACTACTGTCATCCCATTTCCCTGGTGGGAAGATTGAGGCACAGAGAGAAGGAGGACTTGCCCAGATGGCACAGTGGGCAGGTGGCAGCACAGGCTCAGACCCAGGCCCCCCCAGACCCATGCCACCTCCAGCCGATGCCTTGATCCCAGCCACGTTTGTTGCTCCAGTGGCTGGAGCTTATGATACAGGCCAGGACTGCCCAACCTGGGTCCCCACTGGCATCATTCCCCATAGCCTCCAATGTCCCCATCACCATCGGCCCGTCTGTCCAAGAGGACACACCCATCATCGGGGTGGCCTCCATGACATCCTGCAGAATTTCTCAGCTGGGAGGGTTCTGAGCATCCTCTAGGTGTGCCCTGACCTCTGTGTACCCATGTCACCATCGGTCCCCTAGAGTGGCTCAGGGGGGCATATGTACGCTTCAATCCAGCTTCACAGAGCTGGGCCAGGCCTGAGATAAACCAGGTGTGGCTGGGTCTGTGGGGAGCTTGTAGGGGCTGCAGGGTCCCAAATATAGAGCCACAAAAGCCCGAGGGCACTGCGGGCCTGGAAGCCACAGCCCTCACAGAGGGGGCACACGCTGCTTGGATGCCACAGCCCTCACAGAGGGGGCACATGGCTGTCGGAGGCCACAGCCCCCACAGAGGGGACACATGGCTGTCAGAGGCCACAGCCCTCACAGAGGGGACACATGGCTGTCAGAGGCCACAGCCCCCACAGAGGGGGCACACGGCTGCTGGGAGGCCACAGCCCTCACAGAGGGGACACATGGCTGCTTAGAGGCCAGGGCAGAGTGCAGCAGCAGGTGACAGGAGAAGGCCATTCCGGGCAGAGGGAACCCCTCCCTGGGAAAGTGAGGGCTGGGCCAGAGCACTGGGGTCTCACCCCGTGATATGAGCAAATGATGCAGAGGAAGCAAGCAGTGGCCTGAAACACACAGAGAGGACCAGGAATGCCCAGGTCCAGGCCGGGGCAGGAGTGACATCGGGCAGGGCAAAGGCCAAGGGCGGGCAGGGCAGGCAGGGTAGAGGAGGGTTAGTCATGTGGGAGCCTGAGAAGGTGAGCCATGGCTCTAGATGCCAGCTCTGGGGTAAAGCCAGAGGCCCCTGGACTAGTGGCCCTAGGGTGAAGCGTGGGGCAGGGACAGCCCCTCTTGGGAATTCCAAGCCTGAGGGGTGTACAAGTTGACCTCGTGGGCCAGGCCAAAAGCCCCCAGAGGTAGGCACTAGGTGAACGTGCAGACCCACCGTGCAGGCTCAGGATAGCGGTGCGGGGCGTGGGTATCCCTGTGCCGGGCACAGGCTTGGCACATTGCTCACGTCAACTCATGTGAGTGGGAATGAACTGCCCAGGCAGCACTGTCGGATGCTCAAGGTCACTGCACCAGCACAGGGGGAGGTGGCATCTCACCTGTATTTATGCTGCAAGCCAGGTTCTTCCCCGTTACAGAAGAGCCGGGCGACCAACCGGGTCTTCCTCAGCCCAAGGTGGTGGTTTCCCACCCCAGCAGGTTCTGCCCCCAAGAGACACTTGGCAATGTCTGGGGACATTTTTGGTTGTTATAACTGATGGAGGGGTACTCTTGGCATCTAGTGGGCCAAGGCCAAGCCCACCCTGCAATGCATAGGACAGGCCCATCCCACAACGCGGAATCCCTCAGCCCCAAATATTAATAGTGCCAAAGTCAATAAAGCCTGCTCTCAGAGAATCTGTTTCCCAAACGGAGTCAGTTACACATCGTCTCCCATTGCAGTGGTTCTGGACACCTTGGCCAGGTAAAGAAGAAGTGACTGATCACAGGACCCCAAAGCAGCCCTGGGGACATAGCGGGCAGAGACAGAGCTCCAGGACCCCTCCTCACTCCACACCCACTCCTGCTCTGAGGTTGCAGGAAACTCAGAAGCTTCACTGTGAACCCCATCTGGCTGGACCCTGAGTCCTTGTCTTGTCTTCTCAGCATCCCTGGGTATGTTGCTCTGCCTCTCTGAGCCTCCTTTTCTTCATCTTTGAAGCAGGTGTCACAGCATGAAATGTGCTGGTGGGTGCAGAGCATTTGGAACATGGGTACAGGGCTGCTCTTTACGTCAGCGTGGGGTACTGTGCCCCCACTTCCATTTTCTCCCCAAGGAAGGCATCACATCAGGGCAGGCCAAGTCTCAGCTCAAACCACTGCCCCTTTCAGAGGCCCTGGGGACTGCCTGTGTGCCTTTCTCTGGGGTATCTGCAAAGCCAGGTGCTTCAGATGGCTCATACATAGGAATGATCCTTTTTAAAGGCACTGGACATGGAAAAGCACCAGGTAAAAACTCATTGGATGAATCAGTGATGATCATTATGATAATAGAATCTAGCCCAGAGCAGTTAATCCAATTCTCAGTCTCCATGATTGGTTATTCATCTCCATCTATTTAATAAGTGTGATAAAGAGAATGAATCCTTATATCGCTAAGACACTTTGCAGTCTATAAAACACACAATCATCTCCAAAGCCTTTTCTCATCCTTATGTAATAGGGAACTCACAATGACCAGATACCAGAGTAGTGTCACCAACCCCAATTTACAGATGAAGTAATTTAGACTCAGATATGAGAAGCTATTTGCCACTCTCCCCCATCTGCCCTCACCCCCCACCAATGCACCCCCAACCCAACTGGGTGATGAGGCTAAGATCACTGTAAGATCAAGGAAGAGGAAAAGACCGTGGGCACTTCCTCGGTTGACTGAACAAAGATAAATTCAACTGCCCTTTCCTCAGTGTCCCCATGGGAAGCATCTGCATGGCCCTTCTTGTGTGTGTGTTTTGCACACTTGTCTTCCCACTGAGAGGAGAGCATGTCAATGGTATGCCTGGTACGGGGAAGAAAATGAAGGGATGGATGGATGAGTAGACAGATGGATAAACGGATAGATGAATAGACGGACAGGGGGTGGTTGGAAGGACGGATATGTGAGTGTGTGGGTGGGTGGATGGATGAATGGAAGGATGGGTGAATGGATGGATGGATGGATAGTGGATGGATGGATGAGTAGATAGATGGATAAACGGATACATGAATGGACGGACAGGTGGGTGGTTGGATGGACAGATATGTGAGTGTGTGGGTGGGTGGATGGATGAATGGAAGGATGGGTGAATGGATGGATGGATGGATAGTGGATGGATGGATGAGTAGACAGATGGATAAACGGATAGATGAATGGATGGACAGGTGGGTGGTTGGATGGACGGATATGTGAGTGAGTGGGTGGGTGGATGGATGAATGGAAGGATGGGTGAATGGATGGATGGATGGATAGTGGATGGATGGATGAGTAGATAGATGGATAAACGGATAGATGAATGGACGGACAGGTGGGTGGTTGGATGGACGGATATGTGAGTGAGTGGGTGGGTGGATGGATGAATGGAAGGATGGATGGATAGTGGATGGATGGATGAGTAGATAGATGGATAAACGGATACATGAATGGATGGACAGGTGGGTGGTTGGATGGACAGATATGTGAATGAGTGGGTGGGTGGATGGATGAATGGAAGGATGGGTGAATGGATGGATGGATGGATAGTGGGTGGATGGATGAGTAGACAGACGGATAAACGGATAGATGAATGGATGGACAGGTGGGTGGTTGGATGGACGGATATGTGAGTGAGTGGGTGGGTGGGTGGATGGATGAATGGAAGGACGGGTGAATGGATGGATGGATGGATGATGGATGGGTGGTAGGTGGATGGGTGGGTAGATGGATGGATTGTGGGCATGTAGGTGGTAGGTGAATGGGTGGTGGGTAGATGGGTGGATACATGGATGGTAGGTGGGTGGATGGATGGATGGATGGGTGGATGGATGGATAGTGGGTGGATGAATAGTGGGTGGATGGATGGGTAGATGGGTGGTAGGTGGATGGGTGGGTAGAGAATGGATGGTGGGTGGGTGGATGGATGGGTGGTGAGTAGATGGGTAGAAACATGGATGGTGGGTAGGCGGATGGGTCGTGGATGGGTGGGTGGATGAATGAATGGATGGATGGGGATGGACAGACGGATAGATGGATGGGCAGATGGGTGCATGGAAAAAAAACCTAGATCCTAGTTGTGTGACTACAAGTTTGAGGATATATATACTCTCATGAAAAGTGAAATTTGTGCAGACTTTCCATGAGCCCAAGACTGGGTCTCAGCCTCCTAGGTCTTTCTATGTGTCCAACTCAGTCCCTGCCAGTGATGGAACCAGTCCTCCTTCTCTTTTTGCTCCCATGTCCCCTCAGGGTGGGCTTCTCTGGGCCCCGGTTACAGCCACAGAGGCTGTGCCAGCATCTCTGGCGCAGCACCTCTTGGAGCTCTTTGCTACACACCCAAATGTCCACTCCTCACTTAGATGCATCAAGGCACCTCTAAAATCAACATCTTCAGAGGAAACTCATTATGGGTCCCCACAAGCCCACTCTTTCTCCAGTGTCTCTGGCTTCAGGAAGGAGGATGGGCACCCCACTCTGCCCATTGCCAAAACCCAGTCCCACTGTCCAGACCCCCATCACCCCTCCCCTGGATGGTGGAAGTGGGCTCCAGTGGGACCCCTCCTACCCAGCCATTGAGGATCATTTCAAACCCAACCCTAACTTTGGCATCCTGTATTTAAAATCATTTGCTGGCTCCCCATTTCTCCCAGGAGTCGATGACCATCGCAATGTGAGTGGCGTGTTGAATATCAGTACTGTCTCCAGGGCTCCTAACCACTGTAGAAGCACCCTATGTTGGACTAGTGGGCACGTGTCATGCCAGCTCCACACCTTTCTCATCTGTCCCTGTGAACAGCTTCCCTGCCACCTGCTGCCACACTGATCTTCTCCAGGTCTCTCCAGTCTTGGGACCTTTGCACCTGCTCCTTTCACCCATGTAGCTCTTACCTTCCGATTTAGGCTCAAATGCCACTTTTGCAGGGAAAACCCCCCATGACCCTCTTCTAGAGCCACTTGTAAACATATGCCTTTTCCTGACACTTTGTGCATTTCTTTCACCCAACCAAGGTTTGCAATTTGATGCATTTGTTTGTTTTTTAAATCAATGTCAGCTTCCCTCAGGGAATGGGAGCAGGGGTTACATCTGTTTTTGTCCATCCCCATACCTGACACTAAATAGTTGCATGGGTAAATGAGGAAATGGAAGCTTCTCCCCAGCTGTGAGTGTAGGGTCGAGAGATGAGCTGAGGCACTGCTGCCTGGGCCGTTTCTCAGATGCCTCCTTACACCTCTGCCAGCAAGGACTGGAGGGTGTCTGTGCTCCTGCACAGGTTACATGGGCTCACACAGGTGCACAGGGACCCACTGGAAATTGTCCTGCCAGAAAGCACCCTCAGGATACTGCCTGCTTTAAGCTATTTGCAGGCAATTTCAGAGCGATTGCACCTAACTGCTCTTTGGGAAAGTGGCCATTAAAACAAGACAGTTTAATAGCAACTGGCTCACACAGCCAGAGGTTCTCGAATGGTTCGTCTCATGCAATTACCATCACTTTCACATAGAGGGAGTGTTTACCCTGAGGGGTCTTTGGACGTTGGTGTATGTTAGACCTGAACTCTGGTTTCCAGAGAGAAACCTGAACCCGGACACCTTGTGGACAATGCTGCTGCCCTCCTCAGGAGCTTTGCCAAGTGAATGGCCCGGCTGAGCAGCTGATTCTGGACACAAGCTTGAGTGTGATGACTCTGAGGCACTTGTACCTGAGCCCCAGCATCTGGGACTTCACCTGTCCCAAGTCTTCAGATCCCCTGAGAATTCTGCCCTCGTGTTCTGGAGGCAGGTGTTCCGACACGCCTTTATGTTTGGAGCCAGCATGTTTCTCACAGGGTCCTGCGTGCACCCCTTCCTGCTTTCCTGTGTGTTGCCATCTCTGGAGCATTTGGCCCACACAGCATTTCTCTTTGAGGACATTTTTCTTTGGGGCTCCTCCAATTTCAATACTGGCACTCCTGTTATCTTGCAGAATCTTTATGCATCTCTGCCAGGCATCAAAGATGCCCTGAGCACAAGGAAGGCATCTTTTTCATCTTTCTACCTCCACATGTTCTAAACATTTCAGCTCCAAACACTTGAACGGTGTTTGTTGAATTTATTGGGGGACTTAATATCCTAATGGTGGACTCTCCAGCATCAGGACTGTCTCATGGGGAAGGTATTCTTGGTGAGGGGCGGAGGGCCGATGGGTGCCAGCACAGAGAGGACATCCCACAGGTAGTCTCTCAAGGTATACCATGATGTCATTCACTGATGTGGTCTATACTCCTGGCTGGCCTCCTCCTCAATAATAATAAACAGCTCTCCTATGTTACAGCTCACAAAGCACTTTTGGGTTCATCACAGTCAATCCTTCGGCATTGGGAGTGCATCCCCCCAGGCCCTGGGGAGTATTTGAAAGCAGGTGCAGCTCCCCTCTGGCACCATCGTCGCTGGTCCTATCCTTCCCAGGATATGTATTGCCCCCTTAGGAGACTGAGGCAAGAAATCAGCATTTCCTTATGGTTATCAGTGAGTTTTTCGGCCTTGCATTTGTTCCTCATTTCATGAGCATTCTGATTTGTGACACTTCCTCGCCGCTTTGTGGGCCCTGAATCTCTTGTCCATGGCTGTTTTCCTTGCATCTTCTTCTCCAGCAAGGTGAGTGATGAATTTCCTGATTGGATTTAACTAAATATTGCTCGGGATTTCTCAAAATATTCCTCAACTTCAAATTCACATCAACTAATGTGATGAAGTGGTACCTCTGATTTCCCTCTGTATCAGGAAAGGGGCCCAGCTGACTCTCCTTCCACCTTCACCTTCCTCTCACCTTCCTGGACATCACAGTCTCGATTGACATACACCAGGTTTGAGACAATAGCTTTTCCTTTCCAGAAACATGTTTTTTATATGTGTGCTCAGTGTCTATCCATTCTCACAACAGCTTTTGAAACTGAGCCTGGTGCTCACCTGGCCTCCGTCTACACCTGGGCTTGTAAACCTCTACCTTCCCCACATGGAACCTCACTCATCTCTCTGCTGGCAAGAGATGTTTTCCAGGCAGTCTCATTTGAAGACAAGTCCCTGGGCACACAGTTCATGATGTTCTGCTATTTGAAGTTGCCTTTATCTCAGTCTGCAGATGACAGCTTAGCTGGGTATAAAATTCTGAGATCAGACTTTTTTTTGCACCTATCCACAGGCATTCAAATCCATTTTGTCATTTTGAAATTCACTACTGAAAATATGCTTATAATGACCCATTTTTATCTTTTATACAGAATATTTTACTTTTTTGAGAAAAAATTACAAGGGTTTTTTTTTTCTCCCCTTTCATAATGAAAGAAAAAAAACGAGACTGTGAGGATCACCTTAACAAGGGCTTTGTTCCCCTTCAGAACTCTCCCCTGACCACCCCACCACCCACACATCTGTGACTTGTTTTGGATCTCACTAGGAAAGACCTGTGGTTCTCAGGCTGACTCTGTTGCCCTCCCAGCCTGGCATCTTCTTACTGCCACCCAGCTGTCCAGGCATCTTCTCAGCCCCTCCTCCATATCACTGATTCCTTTTTCCTGCAGTGTCCATTCTGTGCTCTCAGGCTTCCAAAGTGGCCTCTAGTTCCATGGTCGAATCTAATTATTGTCTTATGATTGTTCCACTCCCCTTCCTCACTCCCTTCCAGGTTCTGTCTTCCTCTCTGAGAGCTGCCACGGCTGTGGCATGAGGATGAAGTACTGTTCCTGCTCCCTGCAGGGGGCCAGGGTGTCCCTGCTCCATGAACTTTCTTTACCTCATAGCAGGAGGTCTCAGCTGCTGGCATAGTCTCTCTGTTTCTGGCTGCTTATTTTATGCTCTGTTTTCATAGTCAGTTTAGAGGGAACACAGGGAAGCTTGGGCTGGGGCCAACGCTGTTTTGTCAGAGAAATCAGGGCTACCCTCTAGTGGAACCCCTGCGTGGGCATCCCTCCATGTCCTCGTCCAGATTTTAGGGCCGAGTCACCCTCTTTGCCCTGCTGGACATGCTGGTGCCCCAGGGGACAGAAATACCTTCCCAGGATCCTTTCTCTTTTAGCCATGACCAGGAGAACAGTCAATGTTGAGGACAGAGAGCACAGAGACACCACAGCCAAGGACCCTCAGCAGTGCACCTGCCCCACCTCACATGGGCCCTGGCTCTTGGGGAACAGGTTTCCATTTCCCTGTTAGGGAGGGAGAGAGCCACATTTTCTTCAAAGTGTTGCAGGACTTTGGAGAATGCATAATGGCTAATTGATATGGTACAAATAACTATTTAATTGCTCTCTAATTACACGACAATTAGGATTCATATCGCAGCCGGGTCCTTAGGCATCTATTATGAGCCTCAAGGAGCACAGTGACACGGCTGCAACCATTACTGACGCCACGATTTGCAGAGCAGGCAACACCGTCGATTACAACGCATAATTACCTGTGTAATTATTCTCTTATACCAGAGTAATTACATGGTGGCATTATTTGTGTATTACAATTGTTCATACACCTAGTCACGGTCTCCTTTCACAAACTGGGACCCAGCCCAGGAGGTGCCGATCAATGTTTTTCAATAACATAAAAGTCATCTGATAAAGAGACTGGCTCATGGGCTGCCTGGAGTTGGATGCTACATGGAGATCCAGAGAAGGCTCCAGGTGGGGAGTTGTGAATATACACCTCACCTCATGGTCCTGACAGCAGAGAAGACCCAGCTCATGTCGCTGGGACGGTGAGAAACCATCACAGAGACACTCAGAGCTGTTCCCACTCCAGTGGACTCTTTGCTGCTCTTCCAGGCCAGTGGCCTCAGCCCAGGGCCTCACCTCCTCTGTGTTGGCCTGAGTCAAGGCCCCTTGGTATGCCACAGCCCTTGACTGCCCTCTGGCTCAGCATGCACGGCCGATGTGGCATAAGGATCACCTGTTTTCTTGCCTGTCCTCCCCATTGGACTTTGCATTTCTCAATGGTAGGATCCCTAGCTGATGCTTATTTTACAGTAGCGCAAAGGAGCAGACGCCAAGGAAGAACAGGGGCTCAGGAAATGTCTGCTGAACCAAACTGGAAGAAGAGGCCCCATGGAACTCAGGCCTGAGAATTACATTGATAAAAGCAATCCTTTGATTTGCGGTGAGATGGGGAGGAGGACGCGCTGAGAGACCCAGACCGACAATATCAAACTGATTTTCCCTTAAGAATTTCAATCACATTGTAAAATATAACTCCAGTATATTTTGCCATGACAAACGGCAAGCAATCACTGGGTGAGGCAGAACTTCTAGGAACAAGTGGGCTTCCCTGGACAAATCCAGAGCAGGAAAGACCAGGCTGCGTCTCAGCAGTCACTGTACCCCTTTGTGCAGTAAACCAAGCGCAGCTTTGAAATGAGACGAGCTGAACAAAAAGACCCCCACAGGAAAGCCAAGCTCAGCTGGTTCACAGCCCCCTGGGAGGGAAGCAAAGGCCAAGACAGCGGCCGGGCAGGTGCGACCGATGGACAAAGGGGCTCAGAGATTAGGACATTTTGGTTTTCCCCAAGTGGTAATGAACATGAGCACTGAGCACACACTCCCCACTTTGTTTGGTAAAACGACTCCATTTTCCTCATGCAGAATAACCTCCTCCCTACGGCGGATTGTCCTGTTGGAACAGTCCATCAAGTCTCCTGCCCTCATAAGGGACAAGTTCACGATCTATCAGAGACACAGGGTGGGCAGTCATTGGGTTCTTTGTAACAGCAGCTGTGTGGCTACTAAGATTCCTGCAGCCTCTGTGCCCCCTGCCCTCTGCCAGCCAGGTTCCCCAGACACCTCCCTGTTCCCAATTCTATCTGACATCTTTCCAAGAAAACCCCTTTCTGCGGTTGTGAGCCTGTGTTTGTTTCTGCTGGTTGCCACCAAAGCCACCTGGTTGCCCATATACAAAGCAGCTGTCCCAGAGCGCCTAAGAGTCCCAGGAAGCTCCATTTCCTTTTGCAGAAGCAGAAACTAAGGCCCTGGGAAGTGTCATCCTCTGCAGATGGCCCCAGCTGGAGAGGGTGGGGACAGGTCCAGAACTCAGTATCCCAGTTCCTTGGTGGGCACCCTCATCTTTGCCTGGGAGACAAGCTTCCGGATAGCACAGTCTCAGGGCGGTTCATAGCCAGGGAGGCAACTGCAGTTGACCGTCAAACATTTGTAGCCTTAGTTGCTTGAAATACACACACACACACACACACACACACACGCGCGCGCACACACACACACACGCACTCACGTGAAATAAGAACACGCCAGCTCCCAGCAGGTGTGAAGAGGAGCTGGTCTTTCCTGTTGCCACCATTCCTCCCTGGCCCTGCTCTGTTTGTCTGCTACTGGATTCATATTTTAGCTACACTGAATCCATTCCAGTCTTTAGCAGCAAATACAAGGGCTCATCTCCCTCTGCCCCAGCCCACCCCACTGTCTAGAGCCAGCTTTCACGGGCTCTCTGGCACCAGGGCAGCTGATGTATTTCACTGTCATGTGGTTGCCCTCGGTGTGTCCTGGGGGCAAAGAGGGCTAAGACCTGGTGCTGGTCCCCAAGGGGTTCAGACTCATTCAGGAGAGAATAAGGAGGAACTCTGTATGTGTGTAGTGGGCTCTGGGCAAGCAGAAGGAAACAAGAATTAACTGAGCACCTACTGTGTGCTTGCACCAGTACTGAGTTCTTCATAAGCATTATCGAATTTCTCCCTTTCTGTGCAGAAAGCATCCATGTCCCAATTGGATGAGGTACAGACCTTTCTCCCACAGATGGCACAGGCAAATGAAAAGCTAAGAAAAGAAATGGCAGCTGCACCACCGGGTCGTTTCAATACTGAAAACACTGATGGGACTCATGGCAAAGTTATACAAATGAATGTGGCTTTGTTTGAGATGAATCAGTCAGATTCCAAAGAAGCGGACAGCTCAGAAGAGAGTTCACAAGACAGTTCAGAGAACAGTTTGGAATCAGAGATGAAGATGACAGCATCCCATCTGAAGTCACCATAGATAACATTAAGCTTCCCAGTCCTGAAGGTGGAAACGGCAAGATTGAAGTTTTGGACAGTTCAGCAAGTGTTAAAAAAAGAAATAGTCAAATAAGTTATCTGAAAAGAGAAAAAAAAAAGAACACAGAGTCTTGGAGAAGCCCAGTGACCTGTCAAAGATGGCCCCACGGCCAGCAGGTGAGGGGAAGGAGGCCAGTGCTTAGGTGACTGGTGTCTGGTGAATTACCAGTCCCCGTAGTCTGGCTGGGGCTCAGGGCCTCCTGGCTTGGGGAATCCACTCCGTGCCTCAGTCCCCCACCCCATGCCCCACCACATCAGTGCAAGGCCAACATCTAGAATGCTGTCCAGGCTGGGTCATCTCCGTGGGAAGGCAGGTAGGCTGAAAAGGCAGGCTGGGAGTTCCTTCCAAGCTTCAATCGATAGACTTGCTGCTGAGTTGAAAGATGCAGGAAGAAGCAGTTTGAGATTTTTTTTTTTTAAGTCCTAAAATAAGGGGCGCTTTCTTAAGAAAAGCAGTAGAGACAGAAGAAATGCACCAAGAGCAGCATCGATTGCTGGGCTCCCCTGTGCATGCTGGTGGGTGCAGGGACACGAGCTACTCTCATCCCCCCCCCCACCTTTGCTGGGGGCACTCTCCTGCCCTCTGCCAGGCTTGGAGAACCCTCCTCCCCGACTCCTGCCAAGGCCATGTGGGTGGGTGGGTGGACCGGGCCCCTGTGGAGAACATGTGACCCAGGCCCAGCCAATCAGCATCAGCTCCCCAGGCTCTGCGGATGCCTCTGGAATGGGGCATCTTGGCTCGGAAAGTGGCCTGCTGGGCGTTAAAGGCCAGCGCTTGTCAGCCAGCAGAGACCAGGATTTTAGACTATCGCCTTCCTCAGTGTCTCAAGTTAGATGTGGCTGCTCTTTGCTTTTCTGGTGAAAAATGGCAGCAGAAAAGCATTGGACCCTCTCCTCCCTGGGTAACTGTGGATGCTGACCAGCCCACTGAGCGTGACTGTTCCTGTTGCTGTGCCCTCTTTGCTTGGACACATGGCCCTTGCCTCACACCCACCATGCCAGGGTGAGGTACACTGTCACATGACTGTGAGCCACTCCCTGGCACAAGATGCCCAGGGTTCAAAGCCCAGCTCCCATCTGTGCCACTGAAGGAGCCACTTTCCTGTGCTGGGCCTCCATTTGTTTGTCTGTAGGTGGGGATGATGATGCTTGTATGTCACCAACGCCCTGGGGGAAGCACTCCACAGACTTCCTGGCTTCAGCCTCCAGCAGCCACTTAGCGCATGGCAGCTCTCATTAGTGAGCTCCATGATGACTTCAGCTCCATGATGAGGAAGGAACCCCCCTTGCACCAGAGTGGACAGCAGACCTCGGGCCTAGTCAGAGCGTCCAAGGAATGGGAATCGCTGCCCACGAGGCCAAGGATTAGCCTGGCAGAGACTCCTCACCTGTAAAATCAAAGGTGACTTCCCAATGTATTCCAGATAAATGGTCGTGGGAGCATTCCTTTCTGCTGGTGACAGGGATCACTTTGGAAAGCAAGGTGGCAAAATGTGTCAGAACCCACAAAGGCTCTCCTCTTTCGACACAGCAATTCTAACCAAGGAATGTATCTGAAGGAATGTTCTCCTCCTCGTTTTTAGAAAAGATAATTACTATTCTTGGCACAAAGAAGTGTGATCCTGCATTGCTTATGATGAAAGAAATCAGGAAGAAAGCTCACTGCCCAAAGCAGAATCCACAGATGTTGGCCTGCAGCGAACGTCTCAGACATGTGGGCTATGGCACGTTGAGATTCCGTTTCATTAACAATTGCTTTTTAATTGTTTGTTCGTGCATACGTTTGTTTGTTCAAACTAATGTTCCAGGCAGAGTGCCAGGTGCTGGTGGATAGAAAGGCAAAAGAGACAGAGCTCCTGCCCTGGGGGTGCATCCTGTGGGGTGAGGAAGACAGCTGTGGCAGCAGACAGACGCATGCAGGCCTCTTTGGAAACTGTCTGTGTGTGCGGGAAAGAGCAGTGAGATTCCGTGGTTGGGGTCCTGAGCTGATCTGGGGTTGGCGGCGGTGGGTAGGAGGTGGGATCTGAACCGAGAGCTGCAGGGTAAACAGGAAGTGAACACAATGAATGGGGTGGGGAAGGGGGTGCCGGGTGTGTCCCAGAGTGGGAGGAGCATGGGCCCAGGCCCTCGTCTGGAAAGGACATGCCTCTGACGGCTGGTTGGTCAGTGGCCACAGGCCTGCAGGCCTGGAGACGAGCTTGCAGAGGTGAGCAGGGCCAGCTCAGGCAACCTGGATTTTGCAGTAACTGATGTCAGAAGGCCGGCAAAAGGCATGGAGTGTGTGGTCGGGGATGGCAGTGGCCCAGGCAGAGCTGGGCTCTGGAAGTGGAGGGAAGTGGTTTAAGGAGGACCAGGGTGACCGTGGGGAGGCTGCAGGAGTCAGCCTGGTGAGAGGAGATAGTAGCGAAGGGAGTCTGGGCTGGGGGCCGGGAGGAAATGCAGAGAGGCCAGGTGTGAAGGCTCATGGGCACCCAGGATGGATGGGATTTGGAGGGCGGGGCTGAAGCCCATGCCTGGCCCTGTGCCCCCATGTGGATGTGGCACCGTCCACGTGACAAAGGCCCGGAGAAGCTCAGCTGTAACAGCCTGGGGATGAGTGGACTTGCAGTACCGGGTGGCATTTCTCAGCACCAGAAAGCAGGGGCTGGTACCAAAAATAGGCAGCAGCAGCAGGAACCACCCTTGTGCTAACCAGGGCTCCCCTGGACCCGGGGATTCCTCATTGCAGAAATGACTTTGGAATCTAAGCTGTTTTTACCAGGCAATGATCCTTCAGGCTTTCTAAGAGCACTTACTGCATAAGGGATAAGAAGGTGATTTGTCGCTCTTTTCTAATACATGTTTTTGCAGGGAAGAAAGATGAGATTCAGCCTATAGCAAACAGGCTATTAGAGGGAGCTCCCGTAAACCCCACTTCCTGACGGGGAGACTGCGTGGCCACGGTATTGGAAAATGGAATAAGGGTTACATATGCCCTTGTGGGAAGCCCATGGCAGCGTCCCCACCAGGACACAAGGGCCCACTATCACCAGCTGCACAGGGCAGAGTGGATGGCCTCTGACCTGTGATGACCTTTGGGGCCAGGTGTACCATCACCGGGCACACATGGGTCCCCTCAGCTGCTCTCAGGAACAAGAGAATGAACCTGTCACCTCCTCTGCCATTTGAAAAACAGCTCCATTTATTATTTACTGTGGGCCGAGACAGCTGGAGATTCCTCCCTGTGATGGAGCCCACATGCAATACTGAGGCAAAGATGGCAGAGAGGTGGGGGATGGCGCAGAGGAGAAGAGGAGAGAGCACCCCTGACAGCCGCCTCTGGGTCAGCTGAGCTTTGCCGCTGAGCGAGCCCTGCCGGCCGGGGAAGGGGAGAAGAGGCAGGACCCAGAGGGAGTCCTTGCTGAGGTGAGCCTTGGCTCTGCTGGGTGACCCAGGCTTGGTTCCTGGATGCCTCTAAGCCAAGGCTGGAATCTGACCTCCCATCTCCCATGATAGAGGCAAGGTGCTCTGGACAAAGGAGGCTGTGGTGGATGAATATTGTATTCCTCCCAAGTTCACAGGCTGAACCCCTAATTGGAGGCAGCACCTTTGGGAGGAGTTAGGTCATGAGGGTGGAGCCCTCGCAATGGGGTTAGCATCCTTGTAAGAAGAGGCTAGAGCGCTGCCTCGCCCTCTTTCTGCCATGTGAGGATAATGAGAAGGCGGCGGCCTGAAAACTGGGAAGAGAGCCCTTACCAGAACTTGACCTTGCTGGAACCCTGATCCTGGACTTTCGACCTAGAACTATGAGAAATAAGTGTCTATTGTTTAAATCACTCAGTTTGGAGTGTTTCATTACAGCAGTCCGAGCTGACACAGGCAGAGGGTACACTCTGGTTTTCCCTGAAGACAGAGGCGGCAAAAGGCTTACTTTATGGATCACAGAAAGGCAGGCAGGTGCCCACAAACACCAGGCTCTCCGGGTCCTGTGGGGTGATATTAGCGTCTGCTGATGCAGTGGGGTGGGTCTGGGTTTGGGTCCCAGAGAGTTGGGTGTCTGAATCCCACTCACCACCCAGCCCCTTGCTGGCTTGGGATCCTGGGTGGGTCCCTGAGCCTCCGTGAGCCTCTGTTTCCTTGTCTTTAACATGGTGGCCACAGCCACTGTCCTGGGGAATGCTGCTTATGCCCGTGGGCAGGTCCCTGTCACTCTTAGGTCCCCCCCACCACTCCCTCCAGCCCTGATGGATGACACAGTTGAGCCATCGAGCTCAGCACCCAGTGCATGGTAGATCTCCATCAGGTGGGTCCCCGGAGCACTTCCGGAAGAGGTCTGGAGCCCCCCGACCTGTGTGTGTGCACCCCTGAGCCGGGGGGGCCTTTGCACTTTCTATTTTATTTTTTGGCTCTGGTGTTTTAGTTCAGCTCTGCATGCTCTTCAGAAGAGGGAGGAACTCGAGTCCCTTCCTCTCTCTATTTTATTAGTTCCAGGGACAGGAGACCCAGGAGACTTATTTTCTGAGCAGCTTGATTTTTTTTTTTCTTTTTCCTCCTCTCCTATGATAACCTATTGACTTTAAGAGGGAATAATTCTCCATGCATTAGGCTGAAGTTCCCAGGGCTCACTCTATTTCTGAGACAAAGCCCTATACACCAACAAGCCCAATTGAGCCATTTTTCTCCTGGACAGGAGAGGATGCCTGGCTATCAAGGGAAGTGGAGAACATCGCTGATTGGAAAGGATGGCCCATTTAGCCTCAGCTCTGTTTCCTAGCCCTCCTCAGGGCTCCACACTCAGGCTTCTGTTCCCACCAGGCAGGGGCTCCTGCCCCTCATAGTAATAGCCCTCGAAGGACCCAGCCACACCCTGAATGTTCAACCATGGGGGAGGCCTGGGGATGGCAGGGGACTTCCAGGAGCCCGGCTTTGTTCTCAGAGAGCTGTGGGTGCTCAGAGCCTGCTTGGGCCCTGAACTAGCTCACCTGTAGCTAGGGTGTTCAGTGCCCCAGTTCCCTCTGTCTCCTCTTTTGTGCTGAGCTGACCAGAGAATTCAGGGTGGAACCAGGAGAGAGACCAGGGAGCCTGTCCCAGGCTGGAGGAAGCCTCACCTGAGACCTCACCCCTGGAATCTGCAGTGGTGGGGGGCACATGCAGCTCTTCTTACTGCCGGCCTTGACCATACCCCCACCTGGCTGCCCTGAGCCTGCTGGATGTCGCCTCTGGATGCCCAGGCTGGTGAACTCTGCCTGTCCCATCCTGGACTCTCCATGCTTACACTAAGGTCTGCCACCTCTCCAGGGCTCCCATCTCAGGGATGGATGGATGGATGGATAGGTGGCTGGCTGGCTGGCTGGGTGGGTGGATGGATGACTGGATGGATGGGTGTGTTGGTGGGTGGATGGATGGATGGGTGGGTGGATGGGTGTGTGGATGGCTGGCTGGCTGGCTGGGTGGGTGGATGGATGACTGGATGGATGGGTGTGTTGGTGGGTGGATGGATGGATGGGTGGGTGGATGGGTGTGTGGATGGCTGGCTGGCTGGCTGGGTGGAGGGATGGATGGTGGGTGGAGAGATGGACGGGTAGGTGGAGGGATGGGTGGGTAGGCAGATGGATGAACGGACGAATTGGTGGATTGATGAATAAATGAATCAACAGATGAATGAAGGGATGCATTGACGGGTGACCCTCCCTACCTCTCAGTCTCCCTCACCCCATTTGTCTCCCAACTGCAGCAAGTGGACTTTCTTAAAAGATAGGCATCTATGGCCATACCACCCTGAATGTGCCTGATCTCGTCTGATATCGGAAGCTAAGCAGGGTTGGGCCTGGTTAGTACTTGGATGGGAGACCGCCTGGGAATACCAGGTGCTGTAGGCTTTAAAAAAAAAAAAAAAAGATAGGCAAACCAACTGGCACATCTGACCTCATCACCCCCCACATGGAAGCCTCCAGGGCTCTGTGCCATCCTGTGTCCTTCAGCCTGGTTTCCAAGGCCCCCTAAAACCTGGGCTGTCCACTGCCATGCACTGGCCAGCCCAGCCCTCCTTGTCCATGTAGGCCACTCCCCCATCAAGAGAGCCATCTCCTCCCTCCTGCGAATGGCCTGGCCCTGTGGGTCACTGGGCCAGTGAGGGTCTGATGAGCCCTAGCATCTCCTGCCTTTGTTCCTCCTAAGAGGGAAGAGGAACTGTGGGTGGAGCGTGGGATGCAGTGCTGTGCTCACAGGTAGGAACCTGAATCCCCGCCCACCCATCCTGAACAAATTACTCAGCTCCTGTGAGCCTTGGTCTCCCCAACTGCAAAACTGGGCAAACACAATGCTGATCATTGCTCTGAGGATCACGTGAGCAACTCCATCCCCATCAGCATCCGGGGCTGCGGAGACAACGTGTCACACACTGGTGCCTTCAAACAGCGGAAATGTGTCCTCTCACAATTTTGGAGACTGTGAGCTCTAAATGAAGGTGTCACCAGTGCCTCCCGATGCTCTGGGAGAGAGTCCACTCCAGGCTTTCCTTTTAGCTTTTGGTGTTTCGGGCTCCTGTCCTACAGCTGCCTCACTCCCCTTTGCCTCTGTCATCCTGACCCTCTCCTCTTCCCAGTGTGTCTTCACCACCTACCCTCTGTCTTGTTTGTCTCTGAGTCTCTTCTCCTTTTCTTATAAAAATACCAGTCATGTTGGAAACGACCCTCATCTGACCTTGATGACAGCTGCAAAGACCCTATTCCCAAAGAAGGACGCACTGGCAGGGATGAGGAGTCAGGACATGGACACAGCTTTTTGAGGGCCACAGTTCAACCCAAATCACCGCGTGCGGCCGCAGGAACAGAGTTGTCACAGTAATTGACAACCACTAGTGATTTAAGATAGGGCAGGCAGGGCAGGGACCCCCTTGCCCATGAGGGGTGAGGAGGAGGGGCTGCCAATGGGCTCCCAGGGGTTCCAAGCTATGGAAGAAGCCTGGGGTCCTATGTCCATGGGACCTGGGCTAATCTGGGCTGCCTCTGAGCACCACCATGCACAACTCAGGGCCAGGAGAAGAAAGAAAACCCTGGGTGGGCCAAGAGGTCAGCAGGTGGCAGGAATGAGAGGCAGGGCCAGGGAGGGGCGGGGCCTCACAGTAGGAGGGGGTGAGCCCTCCAAAACAGAAAGGGTGGGCCCTTCACAGCAGGGAGGGGGCGGGGCTCCACAACAGGGAGTGGGCAGGGCCTCTGCATCCCAGAACAGTCTGTAGGGCTGAAGGCAGGGGTTCTGAGTGGAGGGAAGAAAGTGACAGAGAGAGTGAGAGAAAAAGGGAAGACAAGGAGGGAGAGATTGCCCTTAGAGCCCAGTGTGGTAGAGAAGCAAGCCGGCCACCCTACACGTGGGCTGGAGAGAGACCCACAGACAAAGAGCTGAATGAAGTGCTGGGCTGTGCGTTCTCGCAGGCACTCAAAGAGTTCACGGGAGGCGGACGTGGGCACGGCCTCAACAGGAGCCTGGGACTCGGCTCGGTCCCATGAAGCTGGGGCCTGGAGAGCAGGCAGCACCACCACGCCGTGTTCCTGCTGAGGACTCTGAGGTCCAGAGAACTTGGGAACCTCTGTTAGCGGATCCGCAGCTCCAGGCAGGGCCCCCTGCCCAAAGCACAGGCTTTTGGTGTCTGTACAGAGCTGCCGCAAGGCTTTGGGGGGCAGTGACAGGGCAGCACTGCGGGAGCCTTTAGGCCTGGGGCACGTCCTGACTCGGCTGCCCACCAGCTGTGGGGCCTGGGGGAAGCACCTTGGCCTCTCTGGGCCTCTCTCCCTTTCACCTGTGCAATGGCCCATGAGCATCCTTACCCAGCAGGGCTGCTGTAGGGATTAGAGGCCGAGGCTGACCTTTCATGAAAGGCCTTCGGGACAGAGGCTGTTCTTTATCATGAGCATACCACCTCTGCCAAGCGGGGGTTTTGCTTTCTGCAACACTTTGAGCTGCTTAAAGACAAAATTTTCACTTGATTCATCACTCAATCCTCAGTGCTTGGCACGTGGCAGTTCCCAGCAAAGACACGGGCGAGTGAGCCGAATGAGGGCAGGGATGAACTCACGGGGATTCTCGTTCTAACCCTGTGCTTCTCACATCCGGGGTCAAGGGTGCAGGTGTTGGGTGGGTGGGCCAGGGTGTCCCAGGACTTAGCCTTCTCCCAGATCACCAGCTTCACATAAAGCGTTTTTGGTGAAAATGTGTGTGTGATTTTAATATTTAAACCAACACTGATCTATAATGAAGTAAGATGCAAATTCAAATAAATTTTTCATAGAAAACACGACGCTTGGCAGATATTCCATGCCTGGGCTAGCTCCTTTGGGCCGCGCCTTTGCACTTCCTGTGCCACAGGGTTCCTGGGGCCAAAGCTGATGTGAGCACTGCCCGGGATGTCTGGGGATCGTCAGGGCCCCCAGGGTCTCAGGTCAGGCCAGGACAATAGCAGGAGCGTGGAGGCCAGGGAGTGCTGATTCCACTGCAGGACGGCAGAAATACACGGGAGTGCGTTTTGTAAGACAGGCTGCAAAGTGGTCTCCAAGAAGCTGTGAGGTGCTGCTCGGCCTGTGATTGTTGCTCAGTGGACCTCTTGATAGTATTCACATCTCTGCAAAACCTATCCATTATCCAATAACGGAGAGGCGGACCCAGCGAGGCCTACGCTCCTGCAACTGCCCCTGTAAACAAAGGGGTCTTTTCCTGATCAGAGTCACCAGGGTCAATCCTCTGTTGGCTGAAGGCTGACTCTGCCCCCCTCCTTTTTTTGAGACAGTGTCTCGCTTTGTGGCCCAAGCTGGAGTGCAGTGGAAGGATCAGAGATCACTGCAGCCTTAAGCTCTCGGGCTCAGTCCATCTTCCCACCTCAGCCTCCTGAGCAGCTGGGACCGTACGTGCCAGGCCTGGCTACTTTTTATTTTTATTTTTTTATGTTGGCCAGGCTGGTCTCAAACTCTTAGGCTCAAGCAGTGCTCCAGCCTCAGCCTTCCAGCATGCTGGGATCACAGGTGTGAGACACTGCCACCCTCTTCTCATTCTGTCTACAAACTTGCAGCAGGGAGGTTCAGTTTCTCAGGCCCCACTAGACCCTCAGAGGTTCTGGAAGGTTACAGGAGTTGGTCCAGTTCACCTTTGCTCCCCTGTGCTCGGCAAGGGACCCAGTGCATAGTAGGAACTTAATCGTATCTGCTCTCTATAAGACTTGACAAAGGGAAGGGCTCTGTCTCTAGCACCATGCACACAGCCCAGCGCCTAGTAGGGCCTCAGCCCCATATCTGCTGAATGGGTGGGTGTGGGTGTTGGGAGGGGCTCAGCGACCCCGTTCAAGCTGCCCTCTCACCGTGGAGATGGCCGGGGCACAGGGTGGATGGAGCCAAGTCAGGATCTGCCCATGGCCATGCCCTTTCCCGGCTGCTTCTCTTCCCAGAGGATCGCCCTGGGAGGAGACCAGGACAGGCTGGGATAGTGGAGCAAGAAGGGGGATTGCAGAGCCTTCAGTTCAGCCCCCTCCTCTAAGGGATGGGGAAACTGAGGCCCAGAGAGGGAATGGGCTCTGCCCAGAGCTACACAGCTCAGCAGCCCTCAGACCGCGCCCCGTATGCGGTAAGGAGCCGCCGGTTTCTTGCCTCCAGCAGAGGGGGCCGGGCTGCGCTCGCACAGACACAGGGAGCCCCACCAGCTCGCTAGAACTTAGCCACAGGGGTACCTGGGGAGCCTGGAGCATAGCGAGGGGTGCTCTAGGGTCTGGCAGACCTGGGTTCAAGCCCTCGTGCAAGGCTAAGAACCACATGTCAGTGATTGCTTTTGTGCGGTCTGCTGGCCGGGTGACCTTGGACGATGCCCCAAGCTTCCCTCAGCCTCCATTTTCTGCCCTGGGTAACAGAAGTGAATGAACGGTGCCCCTGAGGCAGGTCCTGCCCCCACCCACACATCTGAGTATGGGGACATCTGATTTTGGCCGAAAGCCTGATACCCCGAAAATGATCCCCAAGGAGGTAGCTGAAGGCATCAAGAAACTACGAGTAGACACATTTCATGTGATGATCAAGGCCATTTCTGCTTCATATTCCATTAAAATCTCTTTCCCAGCCCGTCACGTCCATCTCTCCTGAGTTCTGCTTGAGTGCCAGGGGCCGTGCCCGGCTGAGGAGCAGGGAGGAATCACACCTGGCCGCTGTCCCACGGTCTTCATGGGTTTCTCTTGTTCCCCAGGACCAGCCTGCCGGGGTCTGAACGCCAGCCCTGCACACCCTGAGTCTCCTCTCCTGCCTTGAGCAGCTTCTCTGGGTTGCCCCACTCCTCACTTGACATGTAAAGTCAAATTCGTTTTATGTGGAATGGTAACTGGGGTTTTTCTGCCTCTAAATGAATTTAAAACCAAATCAGCCTGAATTCCCACTTGCTGAAGCCCATTATCAAACTGTGCGCCAGGCTTGATTCTGGGTACCGTGGATGCATTAACCCAGGTGATCCTTTTCAACCATCACGACCACGCTTTACACACAAGGAACTGAGGCTCAGGCAGAGGAGGGGCTTGCCTACAGTCGTACCAATAGAGAAGGAGCAGCGGAGCCTCCGCCCAGAGCCTGTGCCCTCTGCTGCCCTCGGCCTCTCAGCCCACGTGCCCTCTGGCCCAGCCCCACTCAGCACGGGGCCCGTCCGCACCTCTGCAGACAGGAGCCGATGTTTCATCCTCCAGAGGCAGAAGCGTGGCT
Source organism: Cebus imitator (assembly GCF_001604975.1). NCBI lineage: Eukaryota > Metazoa > Chordata > Mammalia > Primates > Cebidae > Cebus > Cebus imitator. The sequence goes on from NW_016107432.1 coordinate 5,855,896, forward strand.
GCCGGGAGCGTCACGGGGAAATCCGTGCCGCCCTGTTGGTTAGATAACAAGTCACTGCCCTGCTTCCCATCACTGATTATTCATTTGTTCCCTAAACACAGAGGTGTGGGCCAGGCCATGCCAACCATGAGCAGCCTGAGCTGGGTCCCAGGGAACCAGGTAGGTGCAGGTCAGCAGGGCCAGGGCAATGCCCCTGTGCCCGGCACAGCCGCCTGACGAGGCCTCTGCTCCACAGCCAGGCCTGTTCCTCCAACAGACACAGCTCACCGGGGCCACACGTGTGAGGCTTGGTCACCGTGCAGCCAGTTCCCAACCTACACTCTCAGATGGCTCGCCAGGAGGGCCTCCGTGTTTCCCCCTAAGGAGAAGGGGGTGGGGTAACCTGTGGGGCCTCCCTTGGGTCAGGCCCTGATCCGAGCCCTTGACAAGGAACACCGCATTAATTCCATCAGCCTTACAGTGCAGACATGGCTACTACCCCCATTTCATCAATGAGGACGCCGGGACAAGGCCGGTTAACACTCGCTCAAGGGTACAGGGCCAGACTCAGACCCATGCACAGGGCCCTATGCCCCAGCCAGAGAAGCCAGGCGCTCAGCCTCAGGGCAGCCTCTCATCCCAATCCCTGCTGCTTCCTGGTGCCCTGCGTCCACCGCACGCTCAGCCCCACACCGCTACTGCCCTGCCTGCCTCCGAGACAGCAGTGTCTGCAGCGTTAGGAGTTTTGGAAGCAACAAATTCAGGTTCAACGAGGCCCTTGGTGGGCCTGCTGGTGCCTCCAACCTGGGGGATCATGGCCTGGCAGAGACAGGGTCAGTTCTGTGCTGTGGTGAGGAGGTGGGACAGAGGTGAGCACAGGCCCAAACCGGGGCATCCAGAGGCCCAACCCTGCCTGCACCTGTGACTGCTCCTTCTACCTGGGGTCTGGCAGGAATCAGGTCAGTGTGTCAGCAGAAGGGGGAGGGCCCACAGGAGGCCAGTTCCAACTGGGTGGCCATGGGGTGGGCAGGACCCCCAGTCTCCTTCTTCCCAGCCCCAGCCCTGCAGCCCCTCCTCAAAACAGTGGCTGTGTTAGCCTCCCGTGGCTGCTGCAGCAAATCACGACACACTCTGTGGCTTGAAGCAACAGAAATTCATTCCACCCTGGCCATGGTGGGCACAAAGCTAAAGGCAAGCTGTTGGCAGGGCTGGTTACTCCAGACGCTCTGGTGCAAGTCCATTTCCTCGGCTTTTCCAACTTCTTTCTGGAGGTGCTTGCCTTCCTTGGCTTGCTGCCCCATCCTGGCCCCGCCTCAGCCTCGGCTCCGTCTCCCAGCTCTCCCTGCAGCCCTGGCCCTCCTGCCACCCTCCACAAGGACTCTGTCATGACACTGAGCTGAGCCCACCCAGACAACCCAGGAGAAACTTCCAATCACCACATCCTCCCCTTATTCCCATTTGCAAAGTCACTATTGCCATAGAAGCTGACATTCGCAGGTTCCAGGGGTCGGGACCAGGACAACTTTGGAGCTTCTCTTCAGCTGGCAGTAAAAGGCGATTTGGAGTGAGGCTCTGCCAGGCGCTCACCTGTCAAGTCCACCCTCGATCACTGCCGCCTTTACAAGTGAGACGCCTGCAGCTCCCTGATGGCGGGGACCTGGCAGAGCTGGACTGAGGACAGGGACTCCCCAGTGCAGACACCGTCCTCTACACCACCCTGCAAATCCAGTGTCTGCACCCAGGTCAACCCGACGCGGCTACTGGGTGCTTAGCAGCACGCACTGCTGTTTGTGACACTCATTGACTCATTCATTCATCCCGTTCCTTTAAAATCAGCTGAGCCTCTGTGCTGGGCGCCAGGCTACCGTCAGAAACAATCCTGTACTCACAGTGATATTTCTAGGCTAAACATCCAAACTGTCCTGGCTCTGAAATCCAGCCTGTGCCCAGGGATTCCAGTGACGTGTCTCAGAGCTTATCTGCTTTTGAAACTGCAGACGCCTCCCCAAAGCTGCCTGCAGAGGAAGTTCTGCTGAGCGCCCCACATCGGAGTCCCAGCCTTTGGCCTGCACAGAAGGCTCAGTGCAGCCTAGCAGCCCCTCTGCTGGCCCCTGTGCATTCTGTGTATCATCTCCTGGGCCCTCCCAACCACCCGCTTTCCAGGGCAGGAGACTGAGGCTCAGCGGAGGCCACGGCCATGTCCCAGCTTGCTCCGTGCAGAGGCAGCTCTGTCTGACCTCGCGCTGTCTGGGCCAGCCTCCATGTGACACCTTCCCTGACCTCAGGGCCTCAGTCTCTCTTGGTTCCGTTCCCGCCACTGTTGCCCTGCCCTTCACATTTCCAAACACAGATGTGGCCTGTGGGGCTGATCCTGGAGAGACCGTCACATCCCAGGCACCTGTGGACTCTCCTAGCTGGTGACCAGACGGACAGGAGCAGAGTGTCCCCTGCATGGAGAGGAGAAGGGCAGCAGCGGGAAGGCCACCAGGACCGGGTTGGTTGGATGGACAGGAACGTGAGGCTGCGCCAGGAGGTGGAGGGCATGGCCTCCTCCAATGCTGGCTGGAATCTGGGATCCTACAGGGCCCTCAACTCGGTCAGCGCCAGCCCTCAGCCACTTGCCTTTGTCCGGAATTTGAATCACAACAACCCCAGGAAGAAGGGGTGACAGCCAACTGGTAGGCAGCGTCTGCTCCTGCTCCCACAGGGCTCGGGTCTTCTGGCAGGCACAGGCCTCACTGCTGCTGAGCCTGGACAGTGCCTTCCACCCTCAGCTTTGGGCTCGGTGAAGCCGTGTTCAAATCCAGGCCCCTCGCCCCACCAGCTGTGAGAATGGGCAAATCTCACCTCTCTCATCCAATTTTCTGCCCTGGAAAGTGAGATAATAATGCTCCATCTTTGAGCCATTGTGGAATGGAGAGGGATCGGGCGTGTGAGTCCCCAGGGCTGGGGCTGGGAAGAAGCAGGGGCTAGCTCAGGTCAACCTGCCCCTCTTCCCTACGTGCCGAGATGTGGCCTTCCAGCAGGTGCCTCTGTGGTCCCCAAGGCCGCGTCTCCCTCACCTCCCCGCCGCAGCCCTCCCCGCTTTGCATTCCAAGCCTCTCCACCTGGAAGCTCCTACAGCAGAAATCAAGAAGAGAAAACAAACAAACAAACAAAAAAACAGCAAAGCAACCTGCCTTAGGAAGAGAAATGACATTCCATAAAGAAACGCGGAAGAGACCACCAAGGCAGCCCCATGGAGGCTGCACGCACTCAGTCTGCTTCATGGACTGCTGCGGCTAGGCCTGTGGGCTCAGCAGAGGCTGCCAAGCTCCAGTGCGCCCAGTGCCTCCGAGCCCCTGTGAACCTGCACCAGTGCAACCAGTCAGACACTCCAGTACTCTTGGAATATCACCGTGCCGCACAGCACTCCGGCACCCCTGGTGTATCATGGTTCCGCACAACAATCCAGCACCATTGGAGTATCACCATCCCTATGACACACAAGCACCCCTGGAGTATCACCATCCCCACGACACTCTGGCACCCCTGGAGTATCACTGTCCCCCACGACACACGAGCACCCCTGGAGTATCACTGTCCCCCACGACACACGAGCACCCCTGGAGTATAACCGTCCCCACAACACTCCTACACCCCTGGAGTATCACCGTCCCCCATAACACGTCAGCACCCCTGGAGTATCACCATCCCCATGACACGCCAGCACCCCTGGAGTATCACTGTCACCCCTGGAGTATCACCATCTGCACGACACTCCGGCACCCCTGGAGTATCACCGTTCCGCACGACACTCCGGCACCCCTGGAGTATCACTGTCCCCATGACACTCTGGCACCCCTGGAGTATCAGCATCCCCCACGACACTCCGGCACCACCGGAGTATCACTGTCCCCCACGACACTCCGGCACCCATGGAGTATCACCGTCCCCCAGGACAGTCCGGCACCACTGGAGTATCACCATCCCATATGACTCCCTTTCTGGGACGTTCTGTTGGTTCACAGATGTTCTCACAGACTCCAAGCTGCTCAAATCTCTCCTTCAAAGTCACCATTAGAGCCGAGCACAGGGGCCTGTGTGCCCACCTGGTGCCGAGCACCACGCAGGGGCTCTGGGTGCCTGATTCTAGAGCTCATGATTCTCTGTGCAAGATGCGGGTGACATCCCATTTTAAGAAACTGAGGCACAGAGAGGTGAGCTGGGATGTGAACACTGGTCTGTCCAGGTCCCTTTGTGCGACCGTGAACTGTTTGCTGAATGGAGTCAGGTTCGCAGGACAGCTTTGCCCTGGTGCCTCTGCTGACCTTGCTCTGGCTTGGGGGGTGGGCCAGAACACAGACACACATTTGCAGAAGGGGTCTCCTCACGGAACACACAGTGGGTAGCCTTGGAAACACCCCTCTCTCCTATAGCCAGCCAGAGAGCAAAATCAAGAAGTTCCTCCAGACCCAGAAAACAGCAGAGATCTCAGATGAAAATCACAGCCCAATCAAAACCAGATCAACAACTAATTTCCGAAGAACAGGCCTGCTCAGCGCTGCCTTCCGAGGGCTCTCAACCCAAGACAGCTGCGTCTCTCTCTGCTTCCAGGCCCTCAACTCCTGCCTGCTGTGCCCTGATGGATGCGGCCTCCCCCCGGGGGTGGGGGGGGGGAGACAAATGTGCCCCAGGTATGCAGATGGTGCCTTCCTCCAAAGCCTGGCCTCTGGTTTAAAGCACAGAAGGGTGTCAGATGGCAGTGGGAGGAGTGGCAGAGAGAGCTGAAAGGGAAGCATCTCACTCCGGCCGGCCCACAGCGGGAGCCTGCAGGCAGGGCAGCAGCTTCCTTGCTTTGCAGAGTGAGTGGCGCAAGGCCAGAGCCAGAGCTTCAGCCAGCGCGGCGGCCGCCCCGGCAGCACCTACCTTCCGTTTATTGGTCGGGCAGATGTAGAAGTTGTCAATGACGGTGGTGACGCCAGGCTGCAGGGTGAGCTTGGTGTAGGACGTCCCGAAATCTGACGACCTGGGGGAACAAGGGGACAGCTGTCAGTCATGTTCCCTCCGGGTCCAGCCCCTGTCCTGTGCCCGTGCAGGCAGAGTGCCCCAGACACCCTGAGTGCAGTCCTGGGCACTCTGCCTGGGGGCAGTGCATCACCACAAGGCAGGAGAGGAGACTGGGCTTTCTCAGGGACACTGAGGACGCGCGCAGGTGTGGAGCTCAGCTCCAGAGCTAGGATTCAAAGTCAGGTCCTTCTGACTCCAAATCCCAGCCAGCCACTCCTCCCCGATGCCACCTATGTGCCGGGCACCTCTAGGTCACCATATGCATCTCACAGATGACCAGAGGCGCCTCCGAGGGGATGGTTCCCTGCCTGGAATCACATAGCTAATAAGTGGCCCACTCAGGACTTGACGCTGGCCCGTCTGATTTCAGGCTGATGGTCTGTGTGCAGGCAGGACACTCACCAGCTGTGCTGAGGCGTCCCTGTGCCTGCCTGCTTGCCTCTTTCCCTCTCTGGACTCTGAGCTCCTCCAGGGAGCCCCATCTTCCACCCTGGCCACCACCTGCAGCACAGGATGGTAGGGGACCACAGGCAGGTGCCGGAGCTCGGGTGGCTGCTGGAAATCAGACCCCTAGCACTGTGCCCGCCCGGGAGCAGCGTCTGCTGGGTTCGTGCTGGGAGATGGGGCTGTTCGTTCAGTACCGCCTGGGGCAAGGCCCTGCTGGCCACATGAGAATCTGGGGGTACACTGAGCTTTAAAGCACCTTGGCTCCCCAGCAAGAAGAGGGAAAGAAGCCACAAAGGCAACCTCATATCTGCTGTTTGGAAGCTGTCCGTGCATCAGGACATGAAATTAATTCTCCATTGAAGATTAAGGTCCCAGAGAGAGACCCTAAAACCAACACCTCTCATCATCACCTGTTAAAATATGCTGGGATTGCAGAATACACCTGAGTGTGCCGGAGAGGATCACAGAAGGGCTTGGGGAGGCATTTCCCATCTCACCCCTGCTCTATCAATGCAGAGTCCAGACACGGACCCAAGGCGGGGAGAACAGAGACAGAATACGTGGCTGTGGGGCTCCTGCCATGGGCACTGTGCCTCGAGGGGCTTCCCCGTGTCTGATCACTGCTGAGACACACTGGGGGAAGCTGAGTTCAGGGACTGGGGGCAACTCCCCAGCTCGGGCGAGGAGGGTTTGGGCAGGAACCAGGAGCTTCCGTGTTTCTGTGTCAGACCCCAGCACCTGGCTCCAAGCCCGGCCTGCGCTGACTTGCTGTGTGGCCTGACTGCAAGGTCAATGTTCTCAGACTCACCCAGTTTGTCCCGTGGGGGCCGAGGGGACAGGCCTGGAGCTGCTTTAGTATAAACACCCCACGCCACGGGGAGCTGTCTAATGCCCTCCTAGAACATATCCTTGGTGGTTTCTACATGGAGGTAATTCCTTCCTAAATCTTCAAGTGAAACTGACGCTCCAGGAAAATGGCCTGTTTATCATCTCTGGGCATGGTGGCCATGTGGCCACAGGTCCCCAGAATTTGTGTCCCTCACAGGCCTCGGGGTCACAAGGTTCCTCCTAGGCCAGGACAAAGAGCAGACCCCCAACCCCCAGCCCACCAATTCCCAGGGGCCAGCTCTTCCCCAGGATAGCAGGGGCCTGAGGACCCGTCTGGCCTCTGTCTGCCCCTGGCCTCCCCAGGGAGGACTGGGCTGGAGCGAACAAAGAAGCCCAGTGGAGGTGTAATTAGGGCGCACTTACTCTCAAACCTCAGAGAATTGATTTTCTTTGGGAAGGACGCAGAGAGAGGCCCATTAGCAGAGGATCGATCTGATCCAGAGACCCAGAAAATTCCAGGGCCCTTGCAGAAACAAATGACTGTGTTTACGAGCTTGACGCAGGGGAAGCCTCCCCTTCCTTCCCCAGCCCACTGAGCCATCTCCAAGACCTGTCCATCGATTCTGCCTCCCAAATACCTCTCAATCCTCCCTTCCCTTCACTCCCGGCACTGCTCGCCTTAGCCCAGGCTCCAGCCGGCATCAGTCCTGCTCCCCCACCTGGGACAGAGGAACCTGCTCACACCTGCAAGCTGCAGAGCTCCTGCCAGGCGTGGCCTGCAGCAGGGAGCCCGTGAGCAAGGGCCCTGCTCTCGGAGCGTCTCTTCTAGGAGGGGAGATGGGGTGAGACAAATGGACGATAAAGCAGCAAAAATATGGCAGCATCAAATGTGATGAGGGTGGGAAGGACAATCCACAGTGTGGGGCTGCGGGTGGGGAGGGAGGGGCGGGGGGCCGCTGGGTTGTGGAGTGGTAGAAAGGCCCTTCTGACAAGGTGATGTTTGCACAAAGCCCAGAAGGAAGGAGAGAGGTTGTGCCTGGCTGGGAAAGGCATTTGGATGGGGTTGAGAAGTGTTCTCCAAATTCCTGTGCACCCAGAACCTGTGAGTACCGCCTAATTTGGAAACAGAATCTCTGCAGATACAATCAGTTATGATGAGGCTATGCTGGATGAGGTGGGCCCTGAGTCCTGTATGACTGGTGTCATAAGAATTTGGAAATTGGGACACACACACACACACACACGGCCGCACAAAGACAAAGGCAGAGAGTGGGGTGACTCAGCTGCAGGCCAAAGGCACGAAGGATCCCGGCAGCCACTGGACGCTGGGAGAGAGGCAGGGAGCACAGGCTTCCTCAGAGCCCCCAAAAAACCACTCTCAGACTTCTGACCCCGAGAGAGAGATCACCACGGTGGTACTTTGTGATGGCAGCTGTGTTCCAGGTACAAGGGCCCTGAGGACAGGGAAGGCAGGTCCATTTACAGCACAGTCCTGGCTGGGCACAGTGGCTCATGCCTGTCATCTTAGCAGTTCGGGAGGCCGAGGTGGGCAGATCACTTGAGGTCAGGAGTTCAAGACCAGCCTGGCCAACATGGTGAAACCATGTATTTTCTCTACTAAAAATACAAAAAATAGCTGGGCATAGTGGCAGGTGTCTGTAATCCCAGCTACTCAGGAGGCTGAGGCATGAGAATCACTTGAACCCGGGAGGTGGAGGTTGCAGTGAGCCAAGATCGCACCACTCCAGCCTGGGTGACAGAGCGAGATTCCATCTCAAAAAAAAAAAATAAATAAATACCAGCTGCAGGAGCCTAGGAAGCCCTTTGCCCTGCAGACAATGCAAACCCAGTTTCTCAGATATCTATGACTCCCAAGTCCAGCTCCTGCTAGATACTAGGGACACTGGTTGGTCCATTCACCCATTCATTCCCTCTATATTTAACTTTTTATGATTTAAGGCCCACACTACGAGCCTAGGAATCCAAATTCATTCCCTCATTCATATTCCTTCATATGACGTGTGCCTATGGAGTACCTGCTCCGTGTCCCATCACTACACAGAGGGTGGAATCCATGGGCAGCACGGATACTCTCTCCTGCTCTCATAGGGGTGACAGGCTGGCTGCTATTGCAGGGAGGGAGGAGAGAGAAAGGGAGAGAGAGAGAGAGACAGAGAGCACAAGCAATCAGACACTGCAGCAGAGAGCAGCAATGGCAACAGGCATGTCCAGAGCCCTGGGGGACACCAGGGGGAACATGAAACCGAGGGCGTCCGGGCACCATCCTCGGCCCCCCAGCCTGCCCCAGGTCTAATCCATCACCGACCAGATAACTTTTACATCTAAAGCTTTTAAATTCCATCCCTGCATCTTCCTGCCCGCCTTAGTCTGGGTCCCTTCCTCTCCCGTCCATGCACAAGGAGCTTCTGGCAGGAAGGCCCCAGGCTGAGAGGCGGGGCGCTAACACTGGTGGGCTGACTTCACAGCAGGGGGCAGGGAGGGGGCTGTGAGGTGTCTGTGGCTGCTGGAACAAAGGCCCACAGACTCAGCAGCTTAAAACCAGCCGCATTCATTATCTACAGTTCTGTAGGGCAGGAGTCTGCAGGGGGTCTTATGAAGGTGTGGGCACTGCCTGGAAGCTCCAGGGGATGACCCACGCCCTGCCTCTCCCGCCTGCTAGCGACCTCCTGCAGTCTGAGGCCTAAGGCCCCTTCCCCCACTGCGGAATCTGTCACTCTACTCTGCTTCCCATCACAGCGCCAACTGCCATGGTCCCATGTCCCTCTGGCTCCCTCCTTGTGATTACAAAGACCCACAAGGATAATCCAGGATAATCCCAAGATCCTTAATATAACCCATCTGCAAGGTCCCCTCTGCCAAGTAAGGTAGCACAGTCACAGCTCCCCGGGATTCGCACGCGGACGTCTGTGGGAGGCGTTGATCTGCCGAACACAAGTGTGCATTTGAGCCGGGTCCAAAGTGTGTGTGGGAGCCGGCTCAGAAGCAGTGTCCCCACATGGGCTTTGAGAGATAACAGGGCGGCCGGAGGTGGGTGCAGCGGGTGGTTCCCAGGGCCACAGAGAGGGCTGGACCCGTGCTGTTGGGCGGGACCCACAGGACCTTCCAGCACTAGAAATGTGAATTCATTCAAATCGAGATGCCCTCGGACTGCAAAATATACACTGAGTTCAAAGACTTAGCATTAAAAAGAATGTAAAATATTTCTTTATAATGTGGATATTGATTACATGTTGACATAATCTTTTGGCTATATTGAGTTAATTAAAATCTGTGATTAAAATTAATTTTACCTGTTCTTTATTTTAACCCATAGGCTTTATTTCTTAAAGCACTTTTAGGTTCACAGCAAATGGAGTAGAAATGAGAGTTCCCATACACCTTCTGCCCTGTTGAGACAGAATGCTTGTTCTTAGGTACTGCAAGGAAAAAATAACATTCAGACAATAAGTTTTCTCAGCAAGGCAATTTTACCTTCTGCCAAAGGGGTGCTTCTATTAGCCGTCTTGCCACAAGAGTGCAATGAACAAAGGAAAGGCAGGTGTATTTATTCTCTACGCACTGGGTCCTTACTGCTGTGTCTGATCTCTGTTGGTTGGAGCCAGACTTCACAATCTAAACTTAACTAGACTGGCTAACAACTTAAAACTTTTCTAAATAGGTAAAGGCAATGTAGAACAAAGGAAAAGAGGAAGTCCAAATAAGGAAGGGGCACAGGCTGCAAGCTGGGACATGCCTGTGAGCACATCCAGCACAAATATCTTGGTTAAAGTACAAGGACACGGAATGTACTATGTGCCTGTGAGCATGACCGGCAGCTACATAACCAAGATACTTGTTCTAAGTCCTTTTGTAAGCAACTTCCTCTTTCTTGTTTGTTACCTATTTAGAAAAGTTTTAAGTTGTTAGCCAATCAAGTTTTACTTTAGATTGTGAAGGCTAGCTCCAACTCACAGAGCTCAGACACAGCAGTAAAGACTCAATGCATAAAGAATAAATATGCTTGACTTTCCTTTGTTCACTGTACGCTCCTGGCAAGACAGCTGACAAGGAGTACCCTTTCTGCAGAAAGTAAAATTGCCTTGCTGAAAAAACTTTTTGTCTGAATGCTACTTTTCCTTACAGTACCTAAAAACAAGCATTCTGTCTCTAACAAGTCCCAGCCCATACAGCAACCCCACCTGTACACCACCCCCACCATCAGTGCCCCCAACTGAGAGACTCGCTTGTTACAATCAGTGAGGCCACCCTGACATATCATTACCACAAGAGTGCAGAGTTCATGTCAGGGCCAGCCCTGGGGGTTGTGTACTCTACAAGTCTGGGCACATGTAGAATGACAGGCATCCCCCACTGCCCCAAGAATCCTCTGTTCTCCCTCGATTCATCCCCCCACCCCCTACCTCCTGGCAACCACCAATCCTTTTACCATTGCTATAGTTATGCCTTTTCCAGAATGTAACCCGTTTGGAATCCTAGCATTCACAACCTTTTCATATTGGTTCCTTTCACTGAGTGATAGGCATTTAAGGTCCTTCCATGCTTTTCCATGTTACCTGCTTCTTTTCACTTTTTTTTTTTGAGACAGAGTCTCTCTCTGTTGCCCAGGCTGGAGTGCAGTGGCATGATCTCCGCTCACTGTAACCTCTGCCTCCTGGGTTCAAACAATTCCCTGCCTCCACCTCCTGAGTAGCTGAGATTATGGGCACATGCCACCATGCCGGGCTAATTTTTGAATTTTTAGTAGAGATGGGGTTTCACCATCTTGGCCAGGCTGGTTTTGAACTCCTGACCAGGTGACTGAGGAGGGGGCAGGTGACTGAGGTGGGGACAGGTGAGTGAGGAGGGGACAGGTGAGTGAGGAGGGGGCAGGTGACTGATGAGGGGACAGGTGACTGAGGTGGGGACAGGTAAGTGAGGAGGGGGCAGGTGAGTGAGGAGGGGACAGGTGACTGAGGAGGGGACAGGTGACTGGGGAG
>NW_016107432.1:5867269-5876258 GCF_001604975.1 Cebus imitator
AGGTGACTGAGGAGGGGACAGGTGACTGGGGTGGGGACAGGTGACTGAGGAGGGGACAGGTGACTGAGGAGAGGACAGGTGAGGAGGGGACAGGTGACTGAGGTGGGCACAGGTGAGTGAGGAGGGGGCAGGTGACTGAGGAGGGGACAGGTGAGTGAGGAGGGGACAGGTGAGGATGGGGCAGGTGACTGAGAAGGGGGCAGGTGACTGAGAAGGGGGCAGGTGAGTGAGGAGGGGACAGGTGACTGAGGAGGGGACAGGTGACTGAGGAGGGGCAGGTGACTGGGGTGGGGACAGATGACTGAGGAGAGGGCAGGTGACTGAGGTGGGGGCAGGTGACTGAGGTGGGACAGGTGACTGAAGAGGGGGCAGGTGACTGAGGAGGGGACAGGTGTCTGCAGGTGAGGACAGGTGATTGATGAGGGGGAGGATAGGAAGGATAGGAAGTTTAGTTGGAGTGTCTTGGGTCTGCTGGAGGTGTCAGGCTGAAGGAGCAGACAGAGGGGACCCCAGGTGACATGATGATGGGGTGACACTGCTTAGTGCCATGCTGCTTGGGGGAAGGTGGAGGGCTGGGCTGGGAGTCAGGACGGCCCCTGGGTGAAGCAGCTGGGGAGTCTGGGCTCATCCACCCGCTGCTGCTCCCTGGGCAGCCCACTATGGATTTTCGCATTAGTTTTCTTCTTTGGGGCATCAGAGCGTTGGAATCAGGCATCCCTGGGGTCCCCATTAACATAAAAGGCTGTGACCACACACCCTTAACCTGCAGGAACCCCGCAAGTATCGCTCTTGTCTGGCCTCCCAGACCCCTTTTGAGAGACCAGAAAGGGATCCGTTCTTCCCAGAAGCCTCTTGCCCTGACTGCGTTTTCCCAGTGAGCAACTCAAGAGTCTCTGTCTCACTGCCTTCTTTCCTCTGAGTATCTGCTTCTCAGATAAGTAAGTGTAGCCGTGATGATATCTAATGATGAAGATTTACTGCAAGGAGCAAAGCTGGGAAACGCCAAGCGGGTTTGCCCGGCCTCTGCCTCTCCCTGTGCTATGTCAGAGGGAAAGAGGACCCGGGATAAGCCCCTGCTCTCTGGAACGTGCCGGGTTTCTGTTGCAGACCAGGGGTCCCCGGGGGACAGGATCCTCAGTGATGGATGGCCTTGTCTTTCTACAGGAGTGTGTTTCTCTCTGCAGTGCACGCGCCAAGCCTGGACTCTTGGAAGAGTTCAGACTCTTGGATTGTGGTTAGAAGACCTGAAAGGCGAGCCGTGGCAGTGGGACGGGGAGGGGCAGACAGCTCAGGGTGCCGGGGAGGCCAGGCCCGTGGGAAGAGAGATTCGGGTAGGAGGTGCCGCCACATCCCACTTTCTGGGGAAAGAGCAAGGACAGCTGTGCCGCTTGTCTGGCCATTATTCTAAACTCTTGATGTCCTTCCTTCAGAGAACATGCAAAAAAACAAAACCCACACCAGCCTGCTGACCACTTCCTGTGTGTTTTCAATGCTGTGCAAGCAACAAGACTCAACCAGACAAGGTAATTCTAGTGCCATGATGGGGAAGGCAGGCCAGGGCATGGGCTGAGGTCACAGGCTGCTGTGCAAATACCACAAACCGGGTAGCTTGTCCCCTCATGGTTCTGGAGTCAGAAGTCCAAAGTCAAGGTGCTGGCAGGGCCCTGAGCTCCCTCTGGAATCTCCAGGCAAGGATCCTCTTGCCTCTTCCAGGTGCTGAGGGCTCCAGGCGTCCCTCGGACTGGGGCTGCATGGTGCCCCTCTCTGCCTCCATCTTCATGTTGGATGTAGGGCCACCCTAAAGCCAGACTGCTTTCACTCCATCCTTAGCTCATTATACCTGCAAAGGCCCTGGATCACCCCTGAGGATCCTCGAGGACGCAGATTTTGGGGCGACTCTATTCACTTCTCTACAGGCAGTTGCACTGACTGAGCAGATCTATTCTACACGAGGAAGACTCTGAATTAGCACCTCACCTTCCTGTTTCAATCTCCATGTACCTCCAGGGAGCTCCTGTTTTTCAATGAAGAAATGGAGACAGGCAGCAGGTCACCCTTAGGAAGAGTCTGAGCCAGTGGGAAGCCCCAAGGGACCAAGGAGGGAGGGGACCCTCTTGCTGGAACCACTGGGGGGCATGGCAGGTTTAAGTGTATGGCTTTGGGGAGCATGGTGGAGCAGTGAGGGGCCTGTGTGACCCAGTGACGGGCTGAATGTCTGCAGGGCGCCGGGCTCCGTGCTGGGTGCTAGACACAGCTAGGGGTTGAGAGTCCAACCATGTGACAGCGGCCTGTGGGCAGGGGCGCTGGGGGCTGGTCAGCAGGGTCAGCGCGATGGAGGCTGTGTCCCGCTCAGTTGCTGCCCCGGCTTGTGGTGGGCTGAGCAGAGGGAGAGAAGGGGGGCTGCCACAGGCCCCACATCAGACAGCTGGGCCTGTCTCTCAGCAGACCGCCAGAGCACAGGACCCTCAGAGGAACCCCAAACCCAGCGCTACCCCTCCTGAAGCCCAGGCAGGTCTCCCAGATGGAGTGGGGAGCCAAGCCTCTACTGGCCAGGCACACAGCTGGTACTTAATAAATGCCCACGTGATTCCTTTGGAGGTGCTCTGGGTGCCAGACCTGAAGGCCGGTGACCTTAGGTGAGCGGGTTTCCCTCCCTGGGCCACAGTTTCCCACTGAACATGTGGGAACTGGGTTTGAGTGTCTGAGTCTAAGCACTGGTGCTGGCTCTCGTGGATCGGATTCCTGCACATCCTTCCTTCGCCGTCCTAGTGACCCCTGAGCCTGCCCTGCCGGGGAGGAAGAAAGGGAGGAAACGGAGGGAGGAGGGAAATAGGAAGGGGAAGAGAAAGGGAGAGGGACAAGGGAGGGAGGAAGAGGGGGAGGAGGGAGAAGAAAGAGAGGGAGGAAGGAGAAAGGGAGGAAAAGGGAGGAGGAGGAGGGAAGATGGGGAGGAGGGAAGAGGGAGGGAAGAGGAGGGAGAAGAAAGAAGGAAGGATAGAGGGAAAAGGGAGGAGACGGATGAGGGAGGGGGGGAAGAGGGAAGAAAAGAGTAGGGAAGAAGGAGGGAGAAAGAGAGGGAGGAGGAGGGAGCAGGAGGGAGGGAAAGGGGAAGGGGAAGAGGGTGAGGGGATGAGGTCGACAGTGCTCACTGAGCGTCCCCCCTCTGTGCCTGCTGCTGTCCCCCAGGGGACCTTTCCAGCACTCAGTAGCTCTACGAAGTTCTTTAACTGCGCCCAGCAACTCAGGAGGTGATCATTCCTATCCACATTTACTCCAATTAAAAATAAGAAACCAGAGTCTAAAAATGGGCAAATAGAAACATGGAAGGCAAGCGCAGTTGGAAAATTGCTGTTTGCAAATCGGCTGCTTAATTGCCGAGTGTTTGTACATACACACTTTAAAAAAAATGATTTAATGAAGCCATTTTCCTCCTCTGTAATTACTCCATTGGTGGGGACATATGTGCAGTGCCCCCCCCTCCTCCTCAGGGTGAGGCGCCCCTCTTCTCCCCACTCCACCTGCCAACACAAGACGGAAGCCACACGCAGGTGTGAAATACAGCTCCCACCTGCGAGGCTGGCGCTTCCGTCCACCCGCAAGCCCTAGGCTTGGGCGAGGCTTGCACCTCTGAGACAGGTTTTTTATCTGAATAAAGGGTTAATGAAGCAGGATTCCAGAGGTATGTGTAGAACGCACACGAAGTAGGAACGGCGTGGTGGGCAGTGGCATTGCCCTCGTCACTGTGCCACTTGAGGGAAGCCGGCACGCTGCGGCTTGTCCCCTGCTTACGGCATGGACCACTCCCTGCTTGAAGGTGCAGCCGCTGTGGACATGTGTGTCCCTAATAGCTGAGAGGCTGAGTGCCAGCACCTGCCCTGCATTTGGCAGCTGGACAGCCCCCCAAGTGGACCCCAGAACCCCTCTCGAGGGTGCGTGTATTTACATCTGCACTTTACATGTGGGAAAACTGAGGCCCAGTAGGAAAGGGACATGCCCAAAGGGACGGGAAATGGGTAGCAGGCCCCAGACAGGAACCTCAGCCTTCGCAGAGGCGACACAGATGTGTTTTCCCAGCGGAATTCATTCCAAGCGTGTTCCAAGTCAGGCTCGGTCTGTGCTATGAGAGGAGAAGACAGGCAGGCCGCTGTGGCACCCGGGACCGATGGCGCCACAGGACCCGCAAAGAGGAGGCTTTGATCCGCTGCCCAGACTTTCTAACAAACCCTCCGAGGATCAGAGAGGAAGACGGAACTGAGGTGACAACGGAGCTTGTGGGGCGTGAAGTCATTCCAGAAAATTCCAGAACACGCTCTAGATTCTGAGTGTGAAAGCGGGCATCGGGTGCCAGTGAGCTGGGCGAACAGAGGGGAGGGAGACAGCACTGCACCGGAGGGGTGCGCAGTGTGGGGGGCGAGGAGACCCTGCCAGGCAAGCCACCCAAATTCGTAGCAGCGAAGGCAGTGGGATCTGAACCCATAACCCATAGCCATACAGGGGGAGAGCAGGAGGCCCTCTGGCATGGAAGCTGCATGGGGTGGAGTTAGCGAGATCGGTGCCCACTATGCTCTGGACACCAGCAGAGGACAGAGTGAAGGGAACCTCGCAGAGACCTCACGACCGCATCCGAACAGCAGGACACCTTCCCAGTGCACAGACCAGGAAACTGAGGCCCAAGGAACGTTAAGTCACTCGCCCAAGATTATGGCAACATCGAAAAACTCAGTGTTGGGTGACACAGTGGCTCCAGGCTTGTGTTCTCTGAGCTCCCCAGGCTGTCCCCTGAGCTGTGCACCGTGTCCCGGAGGGGTTAGTGCGGCATGGCACCCGCCCCGCACATCCGCACATCCTGGGCACCTCTAACATTCTCTGACGCTCACGCTGGACCCTGACTGCAGCCCAACACAGCACAGGAGCTGTGTCATTTCACCTGTGAGTGACCCCTGGGCTCAGGGCATCGCCTTAACTCCACCTCACCCCCAAACTCATGTGGGTGCAGCTGCCTGCCATGGCTCGCTGGTATTCTGATTCCCCTGGTGCTGGGGCTGTGATGCTCACTAGCAGACCTTTCCAGAATGAAGCTGAGCCGGACCTAATCCCAGAGGACCCCTCCTCCCCTGCCTGCAGCCTTCACTGACACCCTCGGGATGGAAACGGGGGCATGACCTGGGACATGACCCACGGAAAAGCAGCACACGCCTCCCCCCCTCACTCCTGGCCAACTGCGTCTCGTTGACTCAGTGAGAATTGGTCCCTCCCCATCTATAAATTCCTGTGGCAACTGAAACTCTCCAGTGCCAGACTGCTCCTGAGCACCGACACTGTGCCAGGCTGCATGCCAGACCAGGCGTGCACGTGGGTGGGCAGGGAACTTCTGAGCCAGTGGTGCCAGTGCAATCATAGGAGCCACTGAGAGCGGGAAGTGAGTCCCCAGCGGTCAGCCAACAGTGCCAACCCCACACCCCGAGAGGGCCCTCATCACCAGGGCCCTCCTCCTCCAGGCTGCCCCCACCCCCCGCACCCCTTCAGGAACCAGCACTGAAGGAGTGGGTAAGCCTGGCAAAGCAGGAACCCCAGGGCCTAACTCCAGGCTGCCCCAGCTCCTCTATGAGGGATGGATGTTCCCTGCCCCTGCTGCTGAGCAGAAGGAACCCAGGCTCCTGTGGGGCTGAGAGCACGCACAGGGACCCCTGAATGCAGCTGCCACTCTAGCATAGCAGGAGCCCCCACGTGTGCCCTCTGAGAGGCCCGGCCAAGGAGCTGCAGGAGCGGAGAGGGGAAGGAGGGGCAGAGGGGGTCAGACCAAGGGGTGTGGGTGCTGCGGACTGTGGGGAGCTCCCCTGAGATAATCCAGTGCTGCTAGGGAAGCAGATGCTCCAGTCCAGTCGCACTGAAGCAATGAGGGCAGAGGTCCAAGGCAGGCGATGGGCACCCATGTTCCGCAGGCGCAGGCAGCCGGGGCCGCCACCTGCTGGCTGTCTGCCAGACACCGGCCAGGTTGCTTCCTTCATCCCCATTCCAGCTCTTCCTGTACAAACAGGGAGACTGAGACTCACGACGTGAAGTCACTTGTCCAGGGTCAGGAAGGACGAAGCGAGACTCCATCCAACTCAAGTTTGAAACTGTGCAGCTGCTGTGGGCCCCCAGCTGTGTGGGAGGGAAGTGGCACCGTGGTTCTGGCTGGGTTTGTGTCTGGAGATCTTAAAATGGCACAAGGTCGCGTGTTTGCAATGGCTCCTGCCCCAACTGATGGAGTGTTTAGAATCTGTGTTTAACCATCCAGGGTGAATGAGGCCCGAGCTTCCGGATGCGCCCCGGTCACTCTCCTGGCACGGGCAGAGCTGCCTGGGCTCCCCTCGGCACGCAGGACCTTGTCGGCCTCCAGCAGAGGTGCCTGCTCTACAGCTGCTCTGCAAACCTCCACCTGGCACTTCCAAGAGCCACAGTGGGTGACGGAGCCACCCTCCAGCCTTGTGCCAGCCAGCTGGGAGGTCAGAGCCTGCAGGCCCGAGGCTGCCAGCAGCAGCAGGTGTGGGGAGAAGAGGTTCCAGTTACCTTGGCGGCCCTCACAGGCAGCAGGTGAGAGCTGCCGTCGCACCTGACACTGTGTTGGGCCTCAGTGTGAAGCAGCCATCGGATGATCCAGACACACCATGACGTCTGGGTTAACTGGAGGAAGCTGTGTTTGGTGGGGGACTGGAGGGGGCAGGCTGAGTTTATGGCCAGGTAGAGGCGAGTCTCTGGCCATCCTGACACGGTGTGGGCTACACGAGGGCTGGGGGAAAGTCAGTGCTTGCTCGTTGCTTTGCATTTGGTCAGGAAAGACACACGAGCACCTCCTGTGACTGGGCCAGGCCATTGCCTCTACCTCCTGCTGCCGGGTACAAGGCATACTGGCCCCGCGTTGTCCCCAGGAACCAGCCTATGTGGGAGGACGGAAACCACTCTAAAACCCAGAGTGCTGGGCCGGGCGTGGTGGCTCCCGCCTGTCATCCCAGCACTCTGGGAGGCCAAGGCAGGCAGATCACCTGAGGTCAAGAGTTCGAGACCAGCCTGACCAACGTGGAGAAACATTGTCGCTATTAAAAATACAAAATTAGCTGAGTGTGGTGGCAGGTGCCTGTAATCCCAGCTGCTCGGGAGGCTGAGGCAGGAGAATGGCTTGAACCCAGGAGGCAGAGGTTGCAGTGAGCTGAGATTGCGCCATTGCACTCCAGCCTGGACAACAAGAGCAAAACTGCATCTCAGAAAAAAAAACAAACCCAGAGTGTTACTTCAGACAGGAAGCACCCGAACAGATGAGGCAAAGAACCACACAGTGGAATTAGCTGGAGTCGGCGGACCCCGAAAAACGCAGACCAAAAGAACTTCTGCATTCAGCAGCTGCTTTCCAGGAGAGGGCTCACCCGGGGATTCCCAGCAGGAGTGAAGTGGGACGGGCTGACGGACAGGGCAGAGTTGGAAGAAAGCCCAGGAGGGTGCGTGGGAGCTGCCAAGTCAGACCAGAGACTGGGCTTGGGGTCAAGCCCGATGGATTAGCCTCCCCTGTGACCTGGATTCCCAGAAAATTCCTGAAAGATAGCAATCCACATATGGTCAAATAAACGCCCTTCCTGATATGCTAACGCATCCTCAATTCTTCTTGGAACGCTTTAACAATAATGAAGCAATGGAGAACAACAAGGGTGACCGGAAGAAAAGCAGTGGCGCCTTCACCACCCGCCAGACCCGCTGCCCCTCAGTTCCTGTCTAGCACCGGTTCCTGTGTGAGCGTATTTACAGCATTTCAGTTACAAGGTACGCGCAGATCTGCGTTCTGACTTCATCACAAAACGGCCAGCACGTCCTGCCTGCTGTGTAATATTCCGCCCAGAGTGTGTGGCGTTATTGACAGGTCACTCCTTAGGCTGAACTTTTTCAAGTTATTCTGCAAACACTGAGTGCCCACCATGTGCTGTGCGTGGCGGAAATCCATGTTTTTCTCTTGATTGCTGTGACAAGCAAGGGTTACTTGTGAACAACATTTTCAGTATTTTAACTCCTCCCCAGCCTCCGTGTCCTGGGTAATTTCCCACGGTTAAGGTCTGCCATGGGGGCTTCTCAGTGGGACGCTCTGAACTTCCATGTGGCTTTTTAAAAAATGTCTTCTTAGATCCAAGAAACTCTCACAACTCAATATTTTTAGAACGAGAGCCTCCATTTATCCGTAGGGGGTCTTGGAACAAAATGACAACATTTTTGTATGCCAGTTCCCAGATTATAGAATCTGACACTCTAAACTGATTTTTTTCGAGGTCCTGTTGACTGTATTTGGTTTCTGCGAAAGGCAGTCCAAATGATGTATTGAGTGTTTCCGAACAGAAGGAAAAACTGCGCAGGACATGAGCAGATGAGGCCCGAGCCAACCGAAAGGGAATTCTGCTTTAAAACGTGCGTGATCACATCTACATATGAAATTCAAAAATTCATTAGGGAATAAGACTCAATTAGCACAAACAACTCCCCGCCTCCAGAAAGCTCAGAGAATGCTTCAAGTCCTGCGGCTGTGGAAACCCGGCTGAAAGTTTTTGGTGGAAAGATGTTATAGAACACAAAACCACGCGTAAGTCAGCGGCAACACTGACGGGCTAAGCCAGCGACCCTCAGACATCGTCACCGTGCGTGTCCCCAGTGTCTCTTATTAGAAAACTCTTAAAGATGGAGGTAAATCGGTAAATCGGGTGGCAGTTGTAACCATGGTAACAACAAATCCCCTCCGTCCTGCGTGTGTCACTTCCAAGTCCTGGGCGTGCTGCACGTGTGAGTTCATTGAGTCCCTTCAACATCCTGCCGGGGACACTAGCACAACCCCCCTGCCAGAACAGGAGGTAGCAGTGGAGGGGCTGAGCTTGAACACCGCAGCCCGGCTCCCGAGCTGTGAAGGGCCCCCCACCCCACCACCAACATGCAGCCCGGCTCCCGAGCTGTGAAGGGACCCCCACCCCACCACCAA
>NW_016107432.1:5877311-5889958 GCF_001604975.1 Cebus imitator
GGCTCCCGGCTGTGAAGGGACCCCCACCCCACCACCAACATGCAGCCTGCACTCCTCAGCAGTAGCTGCTGCCTGAAGGGGATGATGGGGGAGGAGACTTCTCACACCTGTACCTGCAGACATGGCAGAGGGTGATAATTAAACCACAGCTGGGACCACGCCGAGAAGGGGAGGCTCCCTTCCTGGTTCACCTTCGGGCAGAGGATGAACGTGGCCCAGTCCTTCCGGGAACTTCATGCCGTGTTCCCAGAAAGCACGCACTCCCAGACTTCCGTGCAGCCCTGACGCCTGTCCTGCATCAAAAGGCCAGGGCATTCCACCAAGGGAAATAAGCACCGCCCCCTCCCCCCAGGTCCCTGCCCACGTGGAAGTGTGTTTTGCAAGCGGATAAAATCTGCAGATGCAACAGCAAAGCCCTGGGCGTTCTCTGTTCCTCAGCCTGCTCCGGTTGCCTCTCCTCCTGCGTGGTACCAATCAGCCTCTGAACAACCCACGGGTCCCAGCACCTACAGATGAAGCCAGAGCCCCTAACAAGCCAGAGGGGAGGAAAGGGAGGCTCAGAGAGATAGGGCAGAGCCTTAGGAAGGGGAAAACTGCGGCAAGAGGGCTGCCGTCCCTCCCCAAGCCCAGCCGGGCCTTCTCACTCCCTTTCTGCATGCCCCAAGTGACCTTTGACACCCATCTCATCATAATGGACTGTGTCTTCTTGGAGCCACCTGTGAGCTCCTGGGCGGCCAGGACTACCTCTGACCAGCTCTCTAGCCACCTCTGAGCCCAAGGCCCTGCATAGAGTGAGTGCTGGTAAATGCCAATTGAATGAATGCTTGAATGAATAAATTAATGAACAACACAGTGCCCGCCCAGACACCACCACAGCTGCTGCTAACGCCCACTTGAGGTCCCAGCACCTAAACCCCGATGTGAGAGCCAAGAGTGTCCTTGAGACCTCCGGGCCTCTGCTGGACCCCCAGCATGAGTGAGGACACAGGCCCAGAGAAGTGGGGTCACTTGCTCGAGGTCACACGCAACGGAAAGCCCACTGGGCAGCCTTCACGCAGGCCTCCTGGCCCCGAGGTCAGAGCTCCTTTGCCAGGGCTTTCCCCAGCTGTGTGAGGCAGAGAGCTGCAGGGCAGATGCCGAAATTGGTCCCCACTCTGACCTGGGCAAGAAGGCGAAACAGATCGAGCCCCTCCCAGCTTGCAGGCACCAGAAGCTGCTTGGTGAATGCGGCTGGAGAGAAAAGCAAGAAATAGTGAAGGCTTTCATCTGGGGCACACGGGCGGATTCCAGCGGCAGCATCTGCCCCACAGCCTGGGAAGTCTGCAGGATGGACGGTGTCCAGGCCTCCTCCTCCTCCACCTAGCTGCCCCCTGAGCCATTGTGCCAGGCTCTGGGAGGGGCCAGGGCCAAGGCCGCAGCTCTGAGAAGGCACTGGCTCAACCACGGCCACCCAGCAGAGCTTGCTGACCTGCTCCTGCACCCCTTCCAGGCCCAGCAGGTGACTAGCCCTGGGGAAGGCCTCATCCTCCCTTGACCCAGTCTCCCACTTGGTGCCTCAGTGATTAACGCCATTACTCCAAGACAGCCTGTGTGGCCATGGCCCACGCCAGGCTCCCGTGGAGGAGATGTGGTGACAAGCTGTGTGACCTTGAGATGGTCACTGCACTCACGACCTCAGGTGTCCCTTCTATGCAGCGCAGAGTCATCCGCAGGGTCATATGAGGGAGCCTCCCCACACAGGGTCAGATGAGGACCAGCTGGGATGCACGGTCCTCCCTGCCTGTCCCTCCCAGAAGCAGAAGGCACTGGCGGCTAAGCAGTAAAGGGTTAAGTAGTGCCACAGGTCTGGGTGGTCCACGCCCTGCACGTTCCAAAGACAGGCTAGCCCCTGACTGTTCCCGGAAGGTGACCTCGGAGCCCTTGGACCGTCCTGCCAGTTAAGAGTGGCTTTGCTTACCACGGCCCTGTGGATGGTCTATGGCCACAGTCTCACTGATGGTGGGGGCCTTGGGCCGCCTGGCCACAGCCTCACCTCTGGAGGGTACGGTCAGCCATGCGGGCCCACGTGACCGACCTGAAGTACAAATTCTGACACCAAGGCTTTCAGGGGCTCCTCCGGTTGGCAGGTACCTCATGGTGTTACCACTCGTCACTGCTTCGTTAAGCACCCCAGGAAATGTGACCTCCACGCAGGGTCCCACCTCAGGGCCTTCGCACGTGCTGCTGTCCTTCCCAGACACCCCATGGGGAGCCCCTCACTGCATGCCAGTGTCTAACCAGCCCTGACTCTGTGACCAGCCCTGCCACGCCTCTCCCCGTGATTCTGCCTGGCTGCATTCACAGCACACGTTGCCAGCTGATGCCAGGATTCTGTTTCGCTACTGTCTGTCTGCCGCTCTAGAATGTCGGGTTCCCGGGGGCAGGAGCGCTGGTCTCTGGTCACCCCATACCCCAGGAAGCGGCCACAACCTCTGCCCGCCCTGAAGGACCAATTGCTGAAGCTCCCTTTGGGTTTTGTATTAGGTGTGAGCCCGACCTACCCAAGGGTGCCTGAACCACCTGGTAAAGTCTTCATTCCCTCGATGCTGTGTGCAGCAACCCTGGTCACAAGTCAGGTGCCCACAGCTGTGGCCTGGCCCGGACCTGCTGAGTGGCCCCTGCTCGTGTCCATGACGCTGCCAGTTCCGGCTTCCAGCATCAGGCACCCCTCGCCCTCACAGATCTGTGCCCCCGCCCTGCCTCCTTGGCTCCCAGCCAGAGCAGTCGGTAAAAGTTTGCTGAAATGCATGAATGATGCACAAACAGGCTCCATAAAGGCAATAAATGTTGCTAAAAGAGCGGGGGAAGCCACCCACTTTCCACCGCCCTGATTCGGTCTCTGCACGGCCGCATCACCCGCCTCCAGCCACGGCACCATAATAGCTTAATGCACTCTGCTCTCCAGGCGAGCAAACCAAAGGCGGGGAAATTGGCAGAACATATTTCTCCAATTCTGAAGAATCCCATTTGAGAGTTAAATAATGACAAGATGCCTTTAAGCGCTTGAAAATTATGAGTTAAACCGTTCCCAGGGAAGGCTGTCATTTAGCACGCACGCAGAATTGATTGTTGCAGCCACAGGTCTGAGGAGCCGGGGCCGACGGAGGCAGAATGCTGGGTTTGGGGTTTTGCTGGGATCCATCACCCTGGAAGCACATGGGAGTCATCAGGGCCAGGGAACCTCATTCTGCCTGCAGGACCTGCCACCCCTTTCTACTGAGTGGGGCTCGCTGGCTCCCCAGCACCCAGGCCGTGGGCCAACCTCCACATGGGGCCAGCAGTCCCAGCTCTGACCACGCTTAGGAGCCACGTGTACCAGCTGGGCTCCAGGTGAATCCCAAACTCCAGGCCCAGCCAAACCCTCACTCCTGGATCCAAGGTGAAGCCCCGTTTTCCCTCTGCGGAGCTTCTTCCAGCAGCCCCACCTCTGCAGGTCGGGGGCAGGTGCTTTGCCAGAGGCGGACCAGTGAGCCGGGGGCTGTGGCTACAGCCCACTCAGCCACGGCAAAAACCTAGTCTAATGTGTAACTTACACCTGCTGCGCACAGTATTTTCTCAGTGTGCTCTCTCACGTTGTGGCTACAAACGGTCCCATTTTAGAGATTAGAAAATGGAGGCTCCGAGAGGTGAAGGGACTTGCACAGAATCCCACAGCGAGTGGAGTGAGGCGGGGTGCCCGGGTCTGTCTGATTCTCCAGGCTGCAGCCTTCCCCTTCTGCCCTCAGAGAAGGCAGTGCTTGTGGTCCTGTGAGCACCTCCTGGATCCAGCACCATTACCGTGGGCTTTTCCTACAGCCGATCCTTCCCCTGCAGCCTGCAGGGAGGCCGAAAATCTGCCAAGAAAAGGAAGCAACACGGCCCCAAGGCCCCGGAGCGGCTGCGCCTGCAGGGCAGCCTGGGCTTGGGAAAGAAGCTGCCCTCCACACGTCCCCTGGGCCACGCGTCCCCTGGGCCACGGGTCCCCCGGTGGGGCTCACACAGGGACAGTCACACCTGAGGGAGCGGAGCCGAGCAGAGGGCCCCACAGTGAGCAGTGAGGAGGCGGCTGACTCCTCCCACCATGACAGGAGTGAGGAGGAGACGGGCCTGAGCAGGGCGGGGAGGGGTGCGGTGGGGAGGGGCAGGCCTTCTCTCCTGTCCTGCCTGTTGAGAGCCAGGGGGAAGTAGGGGTTAAGGACAGAGTCTGGGGGCCTGAGGTCGGGAGAGGGGTCTAATCCCAAGGATCTATGCTCTAGACCAGTAAGCAGTGCCCGTCACACTCAGGGTTCATTTCTGAGCCCTTCTTCCCTCCCTCCCTCCCTCCCTTCCTTCCCACCTGCCTACCTTTCCTCCTTCCTTCCCTCCTCCCTCCTCCCTCCCTCCCACCTTCCTTCCTTCTTTTCTTCCAACCGTTGATCAAACTCAAACCCCACCATTACTGGGTAGCTCCTATGTGCCTGGCCCTGGGCTGGACTTTGAGATGCGGCCACAGAGACACCTTGGGCGCAGTTGATGAGTGACAGAGTGAGCCTCTCTGATGCTCTCCCCTACGACACTGCCTGGAGAGCCGCACCTTGGAGACCTGTTTCTGCCACCACCTAGTCTCCTAGATCCCAGGACCTGTCACTGGGTTGATTCCAGAATTCGACTCAACTTTCCTCTTCTAAAGGCACCCGGGTGCTGTGGGTGGCGTCCTTCGCGGGAGCTCAGGAGCGCTGGGTGCCTGCACTGCCGCCTCCTGGGGTGGGCACTGCATGTCCCGCAACAGTGTGCGCCTCTCAAGGACCCACTGAGGGAGGAAGGGAGGGAGCTGGGTCCAGGGTAACGGCCATTCTATGTCTTCCTCTCCATCAGGGGCATTTCCTCCTCCCTCAAGACAGCGTCTCCACTGGAAACGGGCCAGGCCGAAGCTTGTCGGAAATTTGTGCATCTGAGCGTCTGGGCATGCAGCAGACAGCTGACGGGCCGGAATTCCAGCCAGGGAAGCCGGAGAAGCTGCTTTCTCAGCAACAGAAGAAACAGGCTGCTGCAGCCTTCCCCAGGCCTGTCCCGCTGCGTCCCAGCCCCCAGAGGCAGCGCAGGCCTTCTCCGGGCACACCCAGGGCAGCTCTGCAGAAACATGCACCCGGGGTCCATCCCTCTGCCCCCACCCCAGGCTCCTCTCTCCTCAACACCCCCACACAGCCCTCTCTGTCTCTGTCTGTTGCTCCATCTCTTTCTGTTTCTCTGCCTCTCTCCACCTTCATACCCCAAGGTGTGTGCGTGTGTGTGTGTGTCTCCCCCGCCCCTCTCCCCTCTCTCTGCGTGGATCTCCAGCTTGTGTGCCCCCTCACTCTCTCTGTCCCCCGCCTCTAGGTGTGTCTGCCCCCCACCTGTCTCTCCCTCCCTCTGTCTCTCCCTCCCTCTCTCTCTGTGCGGACCTGGCTCCCTGACTGGCCTGTCATTCTGTCCCTGAACTTCTCCACGTCCACGCCTCTGGGCGTGTCATTCCTGCATCTCGCTATGACTGGGGAGCCCTGCAGGGATGTGGTCTGTCCTTGTCTCTCTCGATCGGTTCTTCTCCATGTCTCTGAGTTTCTGTGTGAGCCGTTTTCTCCCAGTTCATCCCTTTCCACCCTGAGGTAGTGTCAAGAGTGGACAGCCCAAAATAGAAAGGTCTACGGACCATATATGGCCATCTCTTCCCTGACCACAGGGAAAGCAGGGGACCTAGTTCCAGACTCGAACCTCCCTGGTGGGTAACCAGATGCTAGCTCCTGCTCCTAGGCGCTGTCCGCCACAGGACAGTCAGATGCTAGAAAGGAGGAACGTGTGAAGTCGGGTGGCCAGTGTGATGTGAATAGAGGAGGGTGGACTGGGGGGAGGCGCAGAGTGACCCGGACGCTGCTTGCAGGGGTAGGGGGGCGCAGAGTGACCCGGACGCTACTTGCAGGGGTAGGGGGGCGCAGAGTGACCCAGACGCTGCTTGCAGGGGTAGGGGGGCGCAGAGTGACCCGGACGCTGCGCTCAGTGAGCTTATGCTGAGCAGAGACCTGGATGCCATAAGCGTCTGTCCATGCGGGTATCTGGAAGGTGAACAGCATGTGCCCAGGCCCCGGTGTCACATGTCCTGGGCAAGCTGCACGCAGAAAAGGGTGCCGCCCCTCCCTGGCTGCACTGCCCATGGCCACTGGCCCCTGGGGATCTGGAACTGGTGGGCGCACTCCAGATTTTAACCTCGGCCGTCCTGGCCAAACTGGCAAGTGAAGAGTGCCCTTCCCTTAAGGCCAGGTGACAGGGCAGGCCCCTTCCCAGGGTAAGTCAGCTCAGAGGATGCCACACGGACAAGGCTGCCCACGGCTGGGGATGGCAGGGCGCCCAACCCAAATCTGGGGCCCATGCAGGAGTCTCTGGTTCAGGACCCACTCACTCAGCAGGGGGAGCCTCAGCCCCGCCGGCCACTCCACCCCCAGGAATGGAAGGCATTTGCATCCACATCGGTTTCCATCTGACCGCAAAACCCACACTGGTCAAAACCCACCTCGCGAGACGTCACCACGCTTTCTTCAGTCATCACGTCCACTCTAACGAGGCAAATAAACATGGCATTTAAAGATCAGAGGCAGCACAGCTACAGTCTATTAAATTAAATTCACCGTCAAGGGTGACAGAGAAGATAAAGTGGGATTATTCTAGTCATGGCAATTAGAAAGAAGAAAGACAGGGGTGTTTTGGGAGAGATGTAATTTCGAGATCCCTGAAGCAGCTGCCTGCGGAGCTTGGGGTTTGGACAGCTGGCGCAAAGGGCCATCCCCCCAGCCCCCATGTCAGGGCCCCTCCTGAGACAGGAGCCAGAGCCTGTCCTCAGTGGGTCCCTGAGCCCAGGTGGGCAGCGGAGGCTGAACCGCCCCAGCCTTCTCTCCAGAGCCCAGGTGGGGCGTTGCCTGGCAGCAGCGTGGCTTCTCAGCACCAGCTCCTTCCCTCCCACGCCACATGGCCTTCCTTGCCCCACAAGGCCCCTTCCTCCTGGTGGTTCACCGCAGTCCCACTGCAGCCCCGGGGACTGTGTACTTCCCATCTGGAAAATGGGGATAATGGAGCTTCCCAGCGTCAACCTCAGAGTCCTCCGGTGAGTGGCGAGTGCTGGTGAGAACGACATGGAAATACCTCGTGGGCAACACATGCGCACTGGCTGTGCCGTCACCCCCTGCCCCCAGCGCATTCTGCTGACCCCTGGGAAGCTGTGGCCAGTGACTGCCCACTGGACTCCACAATGGGAGGCTCCGGCAGGAGGAAGAGAGGTGCTGGGTATCCCTCCCTCCCCCCACTGCATCCCCTCCGTGGCCTGTCTGATTCTGGTTCCTGCTAGGTGGCCCTGGTCCCCAGGCTGCAGGGACCTCACCACCCCCATTTGTCCCCCTGCTTTATGGGGGCAGCGGACGCCCCAGCTCTAACACTGGCTGCCTCGCTGTCCCTGGGCAGCCCCAGGGTCTCCTCCGTCACGTGTAACTGACTCTCTGTTCTATGTACATGAAGCAGGTACTGATTCCCTGTTTGGGCCCCGACATTCGCTGTCTCCAGTCAGATGAATGGTTACCCACGAAAGGTCATTGTGCAGATGGAGCGTGACCCCGTGGCCCCAGCCCCTGCACGGTTCACAGTGTGGCCGCCTCTCCCTCACCACGCTCGTCTCCAGGGAAAGCAGCTTGCAGCCGGCTCCCTGCAGAACTCCTGCCCCTCCCTCCAGATTCAGCCCTCCCTTTTTGGGTGCATTTTATTTTCCCTCCACAGTATTCTTTACCCCTGTTTATCAATATGGAGTTTAACTTCAGTCCTCTGGTCCTCTCCTCTGAGCACTGATGCATGCTACAGTCACTTCCTAAAATGCAACAAAAATAGCTCTGTGGCTTTATCTCTGATTATGTAATCACGTGCGTGCACTGTAAAAGCCTGAGTAATGAATAAACATGTAAGAAAAATAAGCATAAAGAGTCTGAGGCCGGGCACAGTTGCTCGCGCCTGTAATCCCAGCACTTTGGGAGGCCAAGGCAGGTAGATTGCCTGAGGTCAGGAGTTCAAGGCCAGCCTGGCAACATGGTGAAGCCCCATCTCTCCCAAAAATACAAAAATTAGCAGGTGCCTGTAATCCCAGCTACTTGGGAAAACGGGGGAATTGCTTGAACCTGGGAGGCGGAGGCTGCAGTGAGCCAAGATCACATTACTGCACTCCAGCCTGGGCAACGGAGTGAGACTGTGTCCAAAGAAAGAGAAAGGAAAGAGAGAGAGAGAGAGAGACAGAGAGAGACAGAGAGAGATGAGAGACACAGAGAGAGGAAGGAAGGGAGGGAGGGAGGGAGGAAGGAAGGAAAGAAGGAAGGAAGGAAGGAAGGAAGGAAGGAAGGAAGGAAGGAAGGAAGGAAGAGGAAAGGGCCTGAAATCTCAGTACCCTCAGATAATCATTGTCATTGGTAAGTGGGAAGGAGGTGATGGGGGCTCGGGCCACCCTCTGTTCTTCCCTCTTCCCTCTCCCTCCCGCCTTCCTCACCCCCTTCCCTCCCTCTTCCTCCCTCTTCCTCCCCTTCCCTCCCTCCTTCACTTCCTACATGTTTTATTAAAATTCGGTCTTATTTTTTCTCAGAAAGCTTCTCCCACCCACTCCCAGGTGATGAAACCAAAGCAAACCCCCCAGCCAGGACCACTGGGGGGCTTCCTCCAGACTTGCAGATACGAGACAGAGACAGACACCTGCACCTGAACCAGTCACGAGCCGATTTATCCACTGATTTTTGTATACAGTGTTTTTGCGGTACAAACAATTACGTTTTACATATCAAAAGTGCCCACAGTGTCTTTCATCAGCTATGTGGTTTTTGTTGCTGAAGTGGTTATACATATTCTCCTCCTTTTTCTAATAATATTTGGATTTTTAAAATTATTTCTTTGATCTGCCTAAAATTTATTTTAGTGGACGGCTTGAACCCAGAGACCCAACCACGTGTTTCCAGCTGGCTCCCTCACCAGAGACAGAGCACACCCTGTTTTTTTCTTTCCCCCATTGGAAGTAGAAAATGGACCACGGACATTTTCCCAACTGACTGGAAAAACCACGTTTCCCGTGGCTCCCTCTCTCTGCCTGCCCATCAGTGTCCGTGTCAGGCGCTGAGTGGAATCATCCACTGATTGTCTACTTCCGCGCCACTCGGTTTAAGGGGCATTTAGTGGCTTCTAAGGCAAGTTCCCTTTCTTTAGCTCTTCTATTTTTAGATTTTTTCTATTTTTAGACACTTATTCTTCTACATAAACTTTAAAAGAATTTATCCACTTTCATTTTTGTACATGTAAATATCTAAACCTAAGGTTAAATAAAGGGGTAGGTCTAAAATGCCACAATTCAGGATGAAGCCAATAAATGCTCAGAAACACAATGCTAACAGTTACGACCTCCTGCCAGTGACCGCAGCGGGGGTTCCTGTGACAGTTGGCTGCTGGCTTCTTCACTGGCTCAAGGGGTCTAGTAAAAACCAGCTGACTGCCCAGGCGGGGTGGCTCACGCCTGTAATCCCAGCACTTTGGAAGGCTAAGGCAGGCAGGTCACGAGGCAGGAGTTCAAGACCAGCCTGACAACTTGGTGAAACCCCCGTCTCTCCTAAAAACACAAAAATTAGCTGGATGTGGTGGCATGCGCCTGTAATCCCAGCTTCTCAGGAGGCTAAGGCAGGAGAGAACCTTGAACCTGGGAGGTGGAGGTTGCAGTGAACCAACATCGCACCACTGCACTCCAGCCTGGGCGACAGAAAGAAAAAAACAAAAAACCCAACCAGCTGACCTTTTTGGAAAGCTTCCTACACTCTTTCTACCTGTCTGAATAGATTTGTGTCATTTTAACTGCATGGCCCTTACCCATGCTGCTTTGTTTCATTCGTTTGTTGTTTTGATGCTGTGTATTGGGGGACAAGTGTCTACTTATCCCCTTGACATCTGTTTTAGGGTCTGCTACCTCCAGGAAGCCCTCCCTGACTACCTCAAGTGTCTGGCAACGTTTACTGGGCTACTAGTCAATGCACAGCCTATGTACTTTAAAGATGTTTAATCTATGCCTCCCCATAGCCCTGTGAGTTCAGTGACAAGGACCTGCTCTTTCAGGAAAGAAGCACTGAGGCCTAGAGAGGGGGAATGACGAGCCAAGGGC
This sequence comes from Cebus imitator, assembly GCF_001604975.1. Lineage (NCBI taxonomy): Eukaryota > Metazoa > Chordata > Mammalia > Primates > Cebidae > Cebus > Cebus imitator. The sequence goes on from NW_016107432.1 coordinate 5,887,498, forward strand.
CACGCAGCCAGTTTGTGGCTTACTGGTTCCACTGTTCGTCTTGCTTCCCTAGCGAGTAGACTTCAGAATGTCAGCTGATGAACAAAAGAATGAATGAATGGATGGATGGATGGATGAATGAATGAATGTGTGGATGGATGGATAGATGGATGGATGGATGGACAGGCAGCTGAAGCAATTCTGCCTGCAGCTGCTGGCAATTTCCAAGTGGGGAATGACAAATCCATCACCATGGCAAATAGAGAGTTATTTTTCCCCCAATGGAGCAAATATAACCATGCCAAATGGAGCTGGACGCCAAATATTTACCACAAGCAGCAGCCTCCACTGTTGACAGATTCAGGCCTCATTAAGCCCAGACTATGGCAGCTCCCGAGCCCTGGGGGAGGAGGTTCACTCAGACTGAAAGAAGTTCCTTTTCTCACACGCTGTTCCCTGAGACTCTCACACACAGAACGCTGCGCTGTCAGCAGACACAGACCCTGGGGTGTCCCTGCCGTCGGGATCATCCTGATGCTTCCTGCTGGCTTCCACAGTCTCCCCACCCCAAATTAGTGCCCCACGTAGAGAGAGGGACTGAGCCCTCACTAGGCTACCACATGGCGGGCGGTGCGTTCCCTCTGCCTGGGCTCCTCGCAGTGACGCTGGGAGTCGGGTGTTTTATCGCCGGGGAAACGGAGGCGGGGAAGGTTAAGGGCTTGGCACGTCCCACACCAGGCCTGACCCTCAGTGTTGTCCGTTGGCTCCCACTGAACCTTCACTCCAGCTCTATGAGGGCAGCGCGACAATCACCCCCATGCGTCCTGTGGGAAAGCAGAGGCTCATGGAGGTCATCACTCACGAAGGTCAGTCAGGAAAAGGAAGGGCCAGGCTTCTCACTGGCACTGCCCAGCTCTGGGGCCTTGCTGCTGTGTCCTTGTGTTCCCGTTGGCAGAGCCAGGCTCTCGGGGGTATCTGAGTACCCTCTCTGTGCCTGGCGCTGGGTGTACACTGTTCTGTACACCTGACTTCTCTGTCTCCGAACCCCCATGAGGAGGGCATCAATATCACGGTTTTGCAGAAAGTGGAGACAATGCCAGGGCTCCAATGTACTTGGACTCGCTGGGGGACCACCGATGCCTCTGGGCTCAGCGTCCAATGCCTGTGAGCTGGAGCCATCCGCCCATCCCAGGGGTGGTCCCATCCCTGGATGCAGATGGAGCCCCTGCTGTCATTCTTGGGGCACACAGTGGCCCTGCAAGGGGAGAACTTATCCTCAGGCAAGGGAGGCCATAGGGACTCGGGGCCAATCTAGCCTCTGGTGGGTCACAGCTGTGACAAGGAGCTCATGTCACTGGCCACTCATTTGTCCTCTGTCAAGTGGGGGCCCCCACAAGGCCACCACGAGTATTGCGGTCGCCTCTCTAGCCCGGCCCCCAGCCGAGCACCTGCAGGCCTTTGTTTCCATCCAAAGCAGCCACGCTTCTCACCCCTCTCTACGCTGGGCCAGTCCTTCTGAGGCAGCCTGTGACAGCCCCGCACACAGCTGTCCCTCCTCTGCCTGCTTCATCCACTCTGGCCACACACGGCCACACTCCCCCATGGCAGCTGGGGGTTCTGCCAATCGCCACTTTGAAGAACAAATTCCCTGTCACCCCATGTATCTGTCTCATTGGCTGCCCTTGACTGGATGCCACTGGAAAGGCATGCAATTCCCGTTCTTAATTTAAGAGCAAACTCCGTGTCCCCACATGTGACTACAATGAATCATCAAGGTGGTCTTATCTGGCCGGAACCAGAGCCCGTGATTTGTGGCGGCCACAACTCTCATGGAAAATAAGTAGCCTTCCCCTGTTGTGTCACTGGGGTCCCAGCCTTGGGGGCACGTGTGAGTCACAGACTACATTTCACAGATGGGGAAGCCGAGGCTTGGGGAGGCACAGGCTCTGTGCCAGGTCACGGGGCGGGCACACTGAGATGAGAGCATCGTCCCAGTGGTATTGTAAGTTCTCTTACATGTGTCCCCTATGAGGGCAGCAGCACCCCTCTATTAACTGCATTCCTGCTGGCTCGGGGGTAGGGATCCCACATTCTGGTTCCTCTCCTGTCCCCTGCTGGGGAAATGAGGTCACCTGATGCTGCAGAGTGGTGGGGGCAGGGGGAACTCACCATGCCAGGCCCCTCTCCCACCTCTCCCTTCCCCCGAGTGCCCTCACGGGTTCCCACTGCTGATGGAGAAAAAGTCCACGTGTGCCATTCACATGGTGTCCAAGAGCACCAGGTCTGGTCAGGGACGGCAGCACCGGGAGCTGTGGGAGGTGGGGTGCAGGGCCAAACTCGGGGTCACTCATGTGAGCAGGAAGGAGAACAAGTGGCCTTGAGACGGAGATGTCCCTGGGAGCCATTCTTGGGGTACACAGTGGGGTACACTATAGAGTGGGAGAGGACCTCAATGCCTGCAGGGCCACAGGCCACAAAGAGG
>NW_016107432.1:5890093-5903021 GCF_001604975.1 Cebus imitator
CTGCCTCAGCCTCCCAAGTAGCTGGGACTACAGGCGCACACCACCATGCCTGGCTAATTTTTGTATTTTTAGTAGAGACAGAGTTTCACCGTATCAGCCAGGATGGTCTCGATCTCTTGGCCTCGTGATCCACCCACCTTGGCCTCCCGAAGTGCTGGGATGACAGGCATGAGCCACTGTGCCCGGCCAAGGCAACTTTTTAAAAACCACTCAGGCCAGCTGTTTATTTGCGTAGATGTTTAGTGACTGATTCAATTGACTTAATATTGCTCTCGATTATCTCTTTCTAGTTGTTTTTTTTTTTTTTCATTTTTTTAAGACAGAGTCCTGCTCTATCGCCCAGGCTGGAGCGCGATCGTGGCTCACTGCAACCTCCACCTCCCGGGCTCAAGTGATTCTCCAGCCTCAGCCTGGCTAACTTTTAAATTTTTATTTTAGTAGAGTTCAGTAGCGTTTCACCATGTTGCCCAGAGTGGTTTCAAACTCCTGAGCTCAGGCAATCCACCTGCCTCGGCCTCCCAAAGTGCTGGGTGATAGGAGCCACTGCATCTGGCCTAGCTGCTTTTGTCGTTAAATTTTTCTAGAAATTTGTTTTCTTACGTATTTTATTCTATGTTTTGAAATTTATTTACGCGGAGACATTTTGTGTCTTTATTCTCTGTAATAATATATTGTTAACATTGTTTACCAATGTCCCTTCTTTCTTTTCCTTCGTCCTTTTTCTCTTTTTAAAAAATCAGTCTTGTCAGACTTTCATTGATCTATTTTCAGTGAACTAGTTTTTGACTCTGCCAGGAAAAACCCGAAAATGTAAATGAGTAAAAACTGAGAGATAATTAAGAAAAAAAATACAAGTACCAAATAATGGATGGAGGCTGAGACCTGGGAGAGAAGCGCTGTGGCAGGGTCCTCTGGCAGACTGAGGCAGTGCCGTGGTAGGGTCCTCCGGGGGCTGGGGGGACTGAGGTGTCTCTGTGCACACACAGAGCTCTCCTAGGCTATTCTCAATGTCAGTGAGATGACTGGGTGAGACCTTCTGAGAACAGCCCCAGCCGGTGCCTGGCTCCCTGCAGCCCACCTACGTCCCTCCGTGGAAGCCCCAGCTGCCCCGCTGACCTCCCTATATGACATTCGCACCCCATTCCCACCATGAAGCATTTTCCATGGATACTGTCGAAGCCTATTTTAAAATTCAGAAGCCACTGGGCTGGGTGCAGTGGCTCACGTCTGTAATCCCAGCATTTTGGGAAGCCGAGACAGGCAGATCACGAGGTCAGGAGTTCGAGACCATCCTGGGCAATATGGTGAAACTCCATCTCTACTAAAATATAAAAAAAAATTAGCTGGGTGGGGTGGTGCACACCTGTAGTCTCAGCTACTGGGGAGGCTGAGGCAGAAGAATCGCTAGAACCCAGGAGGTGGAGGTTGCAGTGAATCAAGATTACATCATTGCACTCCAGCATGGTGACAGAGCAAGACTCGGTCTGAAAAGAAAAGAAAAAATTCAGAAGCCGCAATGATAGCCTCATCACGTATCTCGCCCCCGAGGGCTCCGTGATATTGGGCTTTCTCAGCACCTTTGACCCATCCTGTTCCACCACGGGCTGCACAGTCCTGCTCCTCTTTCCTCCTCGTGTTCCCCGATTGACTTTGGTTTACCAGAGGAGGTAGAGAGTTCGGTTGCTGGCTCAGAGGTCGACTTTTTCCAGTTCAAGAAGCATCAAGCACAACAGGTTGGCAGGGGGCACCGGCACCCACAGCCATCAGACAGCTCCTGAGCTTCCCTGCTCACCAGGGGCCTTTTGAGGCCCTGACAGTCGGATCCCAGCTAGACCAGAGCAGGAAGGTGGCAAATGATGGCGGAAATACCCTGGTTCAGGCAGGGCTGGTATGTCATTTGTGAGGCCCAAGACAAAAGGGAAATGCGGCCCTAAGTTCAAGCTTCCTCCTTTGCACTTACTACTCAAGATAATGAGAAGGACAGCTTAGCATTTAACAAATGTGGAGTCCTACTGAAGGCGGTCCCCGTGTGGCTGACCACCCAGGTCACATGGCTGGGAAGCCAGTCCTGGGGTCCGGAGCCAGATGGATGTGAGTTCAAATCCCACCACAGCCACAGGCGAACTGAGTGACACTGACACCACTTGACCTCTCTGAGTTTGGTTTCCTAGCTTATAAAATGAGCGCTGTTTCAGGATTCTTACTAAGATGACATGAAGTGCTCTGCATCAAAGGGTCCAGAGCAGCGCCCAGCACCCAGCAGGGACTTCGTGCCTCTCCACTTCCCCACTCTTGTGCTCCGCAAAGTCACAGGAGCTCTGGGGGTGCTGAGCTGAATGCCAACGCCACCCATATCCTCTGGGTTCCACATTCCTGGGTCTCCAGGCAAAGGCGTTTGAGTCTGAATTACAGTGATGGCTGCCAGATAGCTGTTTCAATTGCACAGACAGGAGAAAGAGCCTTGAGCTGAGAGTAAGGACCCCAGCGTGTGATTCCCAAGGCTCCCTGAGTAAGGAGCCTCTGAGAGCGCAGCCATGAGCTGTGACAGAGGCCCCGCCCTCCCCTGGCACCAGACTGCAGTGAGTCAGGGCAGCCTGCAAGGGTTCAAGGTAAGGGGTGGGAAAGCACTGGCTCCTCCTCTCCGCTCCATGCCTGCTCTCCGGGTGGAGTAGGGGGCAGATTACCTAGAGACAGAGCCCGATAGAGAGGGGCTGGCAGAGGAAAGCCCTTCTCCTCCAGGGCACCAGAGCCCCAGCACCCCCGTGCTGCCAACCCAGCAGCTGCTTACTCTTGGCATCTAGCCTGTGGTTCCGGTGAAGTTTGCAATCAGAAAGACTGACATGTGACGGCCAGTGGCCTCTTTTGTTCGCTACACATCACAGGGACACATTCTGGGCCTGCGTTCGCCTCGGGGAGCACACGGTCCGTCAATCGGCATCAGCATCTGCACGTCTCCTTCTAGCTGCGTCTCCATCCATCTGTACCCGCCTCCGTCTGCACGTGTGCCTCTCCCTGTATCCCAGGCATGCTCTGCAGCTGCTACCATCTCCGCAGGTATATCTGCGTCTCCATCTGCAGAGAGATCTCCAGCTGCTGCTCCATCTCTACCTTTGTCTCTACCTGGGTCTCTCTGTGTCTCTGTGTCTCTGTCTCCGTCTCCTTCTCAGTCTCCAGCTCATCTCTCTGTGGCTGGTGAAGACTGTGTGTACCAGACACGAGTCAAGGTCCCTGCCAACCTCGAACTTCTAGGAGATAAAGTTTTCAGAGACAACTCTGGTACTCATTTCTACCTCTGCGGCCTCACTGCTTTCTTTAACTAGGCCGGGAACTCCAGGGCCGTGAGTGTGGGTGACATACGAATGTGCAGCTTTTTCCCCTTTAGACTTTGGATTTTGAAAGCTCTCCGAAGGAATATGTTCCATGTTTGGGGCTTCTGGAAAGATGACACGTATGCACACAGACAGACAGATATATTTTAGGCCTCCCCTGAAGGAATGCGCCTGTGCTCCCGAGGCAGGATGCTGCTGCTGCCAGGGCCTCTGCTCGCCTGGTTAATTTAAAACGTGAAATCGGGTGGAAGTTGTCCAATAAATGCACCAAGAGATAAAGGGATAGACAGAGTCTTAAAAGAAGTGAAATAGCCTTTAAATCGATCCCACTTTCCCTGGGTCACTGACGCCCCAATGGTTTTATAATATTCTCCTCTCCCTTGGTTGCCACCAAGGAGGAAATGAATCTGGTGTGCAGTGTGGAAGTGGGCATGCCGCAGGGACCAGGCCGGCTTCCATGCACAAGGGTCTCTGAGCACAGAGGTCATTTGGCAGACGGAGCGTGTGAGACCTGGCTTTAGATTCGAACCTTGCAGCATCTAGGCCACACGGCCTTGGGCAAGACACTCCCGTTCTCTGCATCTCACGTGTACTCCCATTTCAGACACACAGGGAGTGGGAGTTACAGGGAGGGACGAGGTGATCATGGGAGCCAGGACACCAAGAGGAGGAGCAGCAAAGGCTGCTGGGGATGAGGGCCACGGTCAGACCAACCATGTCCACATGGCTCCTTTTCATAAATGGCAGTAGCCACTCTGACCAGACCCCTGAATGTCCCTATCTCCACCTTTTGATGGCTTTCCTTCGCATTCACACAACTTACCCCCTTGAGAACAGAAATCATCACTCAGCTCAAGGTGAAGAATCATCAATCAGCCCCATGGGGACCACCATGACCACAGAATCCTCTTCTCCCACCAGTAAGAAGTCATCCTCAGATAGTGGTGCTGAGCCTGGCAAAGCCTTGTGCTGGCTTCCCGAGAACTTCTTCTCTATACAACCCTCTGGCTCTCATGGGGCACATTCATTGCTTTAATGGACAGGTAGATCTTGAGCACCAGAGGCTGTCTGGAGGCCACCTCTCCCTTCTGATGGTCCCAGCCATGAAAGGAGACAACCACCCCAGCCACTCCAGGGTGTCCCTGAGACAGAAGCGCCCTTCCCTCCCTGCCTGGGCACATGTGACTGGCACTCAGGGATCCTTGGTTGAACAGAGCAGAACTGCGCTGCAGGGGCGGGGCCGGGACTCACTCAGCGTCCACGGAAGCCAGGAGTGCACCCACGAGTCTGCAGCCCACCCAGGAGCTTCACTGTAGATGCCTCCGATGCTGTGCTCCTTGTGGGAGCCCTCCTTCCGGAGAGATCAGGGGTGACTGTTCTTCCAGTATAATTACAGTGGAAATTAAGAAAATCGCTAATCCTGCTGTCAGGTGCATAATTAATTCAGGAAACTTAATTGTGTCTTAGTGGGGACAGATTTCCCTGGTCCAGACACATTTTACACAGAGAGAGCGGGAGGGGGGAAAATACACCTGCTGATTCCTGCAGTCTCCAGACACACGGGGACGAGACCAATGCAAAGGGTGGCAACAGCAGCGCCTTGAACGTCCTGCCCTGTATGAAGGAAGACCAGGGTACAAGAAGCTCTGCCTTGCCAGGGTTCTGTTTGATGTACTTGGCATGAAGCGAAGTGCTGAGGGAGGCCCATTCTGAGTCACCGGTGCCAGCCCTGGTGCCAGCCCTGGAACTGGCCCATCGAAGCACATAGATCCCGCTTCCCTGCAAGCTCACGGCACCGTGTCCTACAGTAAGTCGCGCTACTGACTCCAAGGGGACTGGATCGCCACAAATGATGGTAACGTCATCACAGATGAGCACTGCTTTTGTTTTTCATGCCAAGAAAGACAAAAATACAAAGATCAGGATGGATTGCAACTAAGGAACCAAGACCAGAGCAAGGTTCTTTGTAAGGAGCACTGGGCTTTCCTGCACCATGAGGGCGTGGGACCAAGCGGGTGATGGGAGCAGGGCTGTGGGGCGGCCCCTGCAGGGATGGGCTGCAGAGGGCATGGGTGCAGCACTAAACTGAGTGCTGAGGCAGCTGGTGGGGTGGGGCAGGATGCGTCCCCCGCGCCTTCACACACATCAGCTCAGCGCCCTGAGAAACACACAGGAGCTTCTTCCAGGGCTCAGGGTCCCAAGATGAAATCACCCGTGAGAGTTGCTACCACTGCAGCAGCTCAGAGGGCACGCTGGGTGGAGCGGGACCCACACCAGGCTGACCTGAGCTCCCTGGGAAGGCCAAGCCTCCCGGTGAATCACAGCAGTCAGGCTGATAAGGGCTGGGGCTCTGTCCCGGGAGTCGTTCTGCTGGGACTGCCTGCAGGCTGTCTCCCAGCATCGAGGTGAGAGGTACCTTGTGGCCCTCGGGGTGTGTGGGGGTCCCTGAGGCCTCCACTCATCACCCCCTCCAGCAGCCAGGGCCTCCCTGAGTTACAGTCAGCTCGGAGAGGTCCTCTCGGACACACGATGGAAAAGCCGGCTCCTCTCTCACGCCGTTTCCACCCAGCACACTGGTACTCTCTGTGGTTATTTCCTAACTTGCACACTGTCTGTCTCCTCAGCTCTGAGGCCGAGACCACCCAGAAGCAGAGGAGGACTTCACTGTGGGCAGCACCCATAGAAAGGCAGGGCAGTAGGACAGAGGAGGGAAGGCCCTGCCCCCCATTCCAGAGCATGTTTGCAGGAGGTCCTCAGTGCGGGCAGAGGGTTCAGCGCTGCCGGGGACCTCCAAGGGCCAGCACAGAGCATGCCTGGGAGCCAGGAAGCCAGGTACTAATCCTCCTTGTCCTGCCCACCATTGCTAGGGGGTCCTCCAGGTGTGACCTCCTGCACTCCCATGGGCAGGCTGGGCGGCTCGTGCAGAGGATGGAAAGTGGAGGGCGCTGACGGTTGAGGGCTGGCCATGCCACTGGGCAGGGGTGCACTCGGGTGATGGTGGAGTGGGTTATGGGCAGGTTGGCAGGGGCAGGGCAGAAGCCAGAAAGCAAGCCACGAGGTCACAGCTTATGTCCATCGGGGCCCCCAAGTGGATCCCCACAACGCTTGGTGCACAGCGGACACTCACGACAGCCCAGTGAATGGATTGAATGATGCGGCCTAGAAACCAGGATTCCAAGGAGGACAGCCGGGACCCGACGCCCCCAGCACCCTCTTCCTCACAGCCCTTCACCACTTCGCACTGCCGGGGAGGGTGCCCACCCGCCTGTGTCGGCTCGGCCCCTGCTTGTATGCCCTCAGCTTCGCTGCAGCACGAACCTTGCCAAGCAGCGATTTAATGACTTGGGGAGGATTCTCTCCAGGCGCCAGTGTTTGAGGAGTGGGGAAGGCAGACAGGGATCCTTCGGGAAGCGTCTCCCGGTGCACAGCTCAGCTCGGGCAAAATGAGGGTGGATGGCCAACGTGCCTGTGGGTTTTCCATCTCGGAGGACAGAGCCCAGCCCCTGGCCTGTCCCCATGCCTGCACGCAGCCACAGCCAGTGTCAGGTTCCAGGGTCCCACCTGCCACCTCCCGTGCAAAACTACCCTTTTCAGGCCACCCCATGCCATCTCCCCGACCAGGCCCCTCACTTCTGGGCCTGCCACCTCACTGGGACCTGTGGGAAGTAGGAAAGTGCCTCTTTAAAGTTTCCTTTCTTGTAAAAGAATGAATCATAAATGTGCTAATAACTCTTTGTTAAGCCCCATCCTATGCAGCTGTTAGACACGCCGTGTTTACAGGCACATAGCATATTCTATGCCTTGTACTTTAACCAAGGTATCTGTGCTGGACGTGCTCACAGGCATGTCCCCAGCTCTCCATTGCTTTTACCTGTTTTAAAAAGTTTTAAATTGTTAGCCAATCGGGTTTTAGTTTAGATTGTGAGGTCTGGCTCCAGCCAACGGAGATCAGACACAGCAGTAAGGACGACCCTAAGTGCATAAGGAATAAATCTGTCTGCTTTCCTTTATTCATTGTACTTTCATGGCATGATGGCTAGCAAGGGTACCCTTCTTGCAGTGCAGGAAGTAAAAATTGCATTGCTGAAAAATCCTTTGTCTTGGTGCTGATTTTTCTTTGCGGCACTGAGCCTCTGATTCCAACAGAACCTCTCCTTCATGCAACTCCCACAGGGTCCTTGGGAAAGAACAAGCCTGTACCCTTCCCTGCTCAAGCACCCTCCTTTGCTCCACTTGGTCTCCAGTATCAAACTCCCTCCTCTGAGTCAGGCTCCCATGTCCTCCAGAGTCTGGCTTCATCTCGCCGTCCCCCCACCTGCTCCACACGGTGCGCACCACAGACACACCACTCCTGAGGTGACACTCACATGCATACACATACGTGCACTCACACACACATACTCATGCTACAGTTGCCCACTCAGACACACTCAGAACACAAATCCACCCATCTCCACATGCACACACATGCACCACTCCCACGTATGCACACACGGCTGTGCACACATACACACCCTGTGCCATGTCCCTGCCCACTCTCTCCGCCGTGCCACCCCCTGTCCCCTTTCCCATCTCAGCCAGCTCCCTCCTGCAGCCCTCAGGATGCTGGCCGGGCCGGGGGCCACCCTCCAGGAAGCCACTCCATGCTCAGTGTCACATGGTCCCCTGCGTGGGGTGACAGTGCTCTGTACTCCCTGGGCACTTGTCCCTCTCCTATATGGTGCTGCACTCGCAAGGACACCCACAGAGGGAGGGCCAGGGGTTGCTCACGCCTGCGTCCCCCACTCCCGGGCAGCCCTGACACCCAGCAGTTCCTCTGTGGTGTCGCCACCTCTGCTCCAGGCATTAGCCTTTGTCCATGTGACTTCATTTCCTCCTGATATGATCTTGGGGTCAGGGGTTTAGAGCAATGAGGCCAGCAGCCATGCGGGTCCCCTGCTGCCCAGGCCCGGAGTCCCTAGGAGGCAGGCCCTGACTCAGCTCTGCTTGGCTGCCTTGGTGGGGCGCGTTCTCTGCACCCCTTCCAGAGCTAGGGAGGGGTTGGGATTTTGGCACGTGGGTCCCAATTTCGTTGCAGAGCTGCTCTGCCCAGCATTCAGAGGTGCTGTTGCCCAGCCCGGCAGTGATTTGCCGCTGGTGTCCTGGCTGCTACAATCTGGAAACTGTTCTCTATGTAATTGAAGTTGCTTAAGGAACAAGCCACCAGGCTGGGGGGTGCACTCTGGGCCTTCCCTTTCCCCACGGCACAGGGTCGCCATCCCATATCAGCTAAGGCAGGGACCTGGGTCACCCGTGTCCACAGAACCTGAGTCCTGGGCGTGAAAGCATCAGGGGTCCACATCTCACCAATGCCCCAACCTCGGGCTGAGGGAGGGTGAGGAGGACCCCCAATCCTTCCCTTTCCAGGACTCCGGACCCATCCTGGACCCCCCGTGGAAGTGCAGCCATTTGAAATGTGGGTGCATGGACGTCATGCAGGCAGAGGGCCCCGAAACAAGGCCTGGTCAAACGGCAGGAGATGAATCCCAGTGAAACGCATTTCTGAAAAATGTTTCTCCCACCCCGCACGCCAGTTGGCCTTTTCTACACAGGTCCTGGTGGTCCTCTGGCTTTGGCATCTTAGGCTATGGATTTTCTGGAAAAGGGACAGAATCTGGGTCCAGGCCCAGTTCTCCCACAAGGCAGCGACCTTGGGCACCTCACTCCCCCTGTGGGTCCTCTGTTTCCTGGCCAGTGCAGTGGGGGCATGACAGCACCTACCTCCCTGGGTTGTGTGGAGCTGAAGGGAGTGAAACGTGTGGTCCCTCACGCAGAACCAGGCACAGAGCTGGTGCTCAGCGTACAGTAGGGACCAGGATTACAAGCTCCTGGGGAAGCCCTGACTGTGGGCTCCTTTGAGGGCGGTGGTGTGACTTGCCTGACCCCTGGCTCGACCCGCCGGGGGCAGGAGTCTCCACAGGCCCATCTCCTGGGAGGAGTGTGAGACAGCCTCACCCATCACTGGGCATGGGCCAGCGGGGGGCCCTGGATCGAGCAGCTGCAGGGCCCTGGGCAAATTCCCCCATCCCAGAGTCCCTCCTTTGGCGACACCACCAGTGCTGCCACACTGTGCTGTGGGGAAGGCTGAATGAGGGTCTCGTCGGGAGAGGCCTGGGCCTGGTGAGAGCCACGCAGTAGGTCTCCTGGCACATTCCTTTCTATTTAGCCCTTAAATGCACCAACACCAGAGTGTGGCAGGGGTAGGGAAGAGAGCCCCATGTGGATCCTCAAGCCTGAGGCTTCAGCCACTGCCACCACCCCCCTGACCCTGGCCGTCTCTCTTCACCACTCTGACCCTCAGTGTCCTCTTCTGCAGAATGGCCAGCACTGATCCACACCACTATCATTTGAAGTCAATTAACTCACATGTGTCAGCGCAGGAGCCCCCAGCCAGCTTTATGCTGCCCTCCTACATGCCAGGAAATCGCAGAAGCCTGAACCTCTGCACGGACACTGGGCTGACACAGAGCACCTGGCCTTGCGTGGAGAAGCCACTCTGGCTTCTTTGATAAGCCGAGTTGTGCCCAGAGCCCTGTGCCGTCCCCAGCCGCTCGCCTCCTTCCTGGATGGGAAGGTCCTTTGTTTGGTCATCCCCTGCCTGGCGAAGGCGCCTCGGATTCCGCCGCAGCCTTTCCCACCCATGCCCCGCTCCTTTCTGCAGCTTTGGCCTTTTCAGATGTGGCCCATGAATAATGAATCCCTGTTACAAATTTAGAAACCGTCCTTTCTCCTGGCGACTCTCCTTTCTCTTTATTTTTATCATGCTGGTTTGTGAGAAAACGAATCCCGTGAAAACACATTTTCCCTTCAACTGATTTCCTGACACCCAAAATTAAGTTGCTAATTTTACAGCCTCCATGCAGAGCACCACTGGCTCACTGCCCTGAGACGGGGGACCAGGAAGGGGTGGGGAGTGGGGAGGGCTCCAGTAGCTTTCCAGAAAGTTCTAATTCCTGGGGGCTGGGTGGAGTGGTAGGAAGCAGAAGGACCTTGGAGTCAGACCCAGGTGGGAATCCTCATTCCTCGCCAGCGAGGGCAGCTGGAGCTTGAATCTCTCTTCTCCGGGGTTCTAGCTCCTTATTGAAGCAGCAGGGAGGAGAGAAGTTCTTTGCGGGTTCTGGGCAGGTTTTGTGAGATGAGGGTGACAGACAGGCGGTCAGGTTGCTTTGGTCTCCTCCTTCCCTTCCCAAGACACACTTCACGAGGCACCTGAAGAACCTTCTGGAAGCAAGACGGGTTCATTCTCAAGAGAGCTCCAAATCCCCACCCACGTCCAATCTCTCTGGGCCACTTTAGAGCTGACAGCTGACCTGGCCATCCAACCATCCAAGCCCCTCTGTGGCCAGGGCTTCCCAACCTTCCACCCTAGGTCCACATTCTGTCCCTCACCCAGGTAACATTCCCGACAGTCTTGCTAGGCCAGGCCGGCAGGTGCCACCCTGATTCTCTGGGTGGCCCAGGTAAAGCATGCTGGCTCCCTAGACCTCAGCTCCTCCCTGGGTGGGTGGGGGCTGCGGCCCCTGGTCTGAGCTCCTCTGCGGGGTCAAACGCAATCGGGAAGCCGAGGGATAAGCGCTGAGGGCCAGCGCTCTTCAAGAGACTAGGCCCATGCATCAGGATCACGGAGACAAGAGGCTGCTCCCCCACCCTGACCTGTTTCCCCATCTCCACAACGAGGTGGCTGACGCCCATGGTCCTCCCAGCTATGAGACGACATGAGCCCGTGAGCCTTGGGACAGCTGCTCATTTCCATGAGGCACAAGGAGGACCGGGCTGGGGGTCTGACGAGGGTGCCAAGGAGAAAATCGTCGCTGGTGGTGACCGTGCTGACCTCACAATGCTCTGCGGAATGAGCTCTGTTTTCGCTGATGGATGGGGAAACTGAGGCCCAGAGTAGAAGAGCTGGTGGAGGACACAGAGCTGGCGGGGGAGGCAGAGATTTGCACCCAGCTCTTCCTTGGCACACATGGATGAGGCAGAACCTTCAAAAGGCAACCCTGGGCGCTGCTCTGCAGGGACTCGGCTCCTTGGCTGCGCCCTATCTAGCTTGCATGCCCTGGGCTTTTCATTCCTGCCTCTGTCTGCTCACACTTGCTGGGTGTGCCCTGTGTGATCCCACGTGATTCCTGTAGGGGGAGAGCCTTTCCCCAAACCCCTGTGGTCTGGCTGTGAGGCCTGGCGTCTGGTCTCCGAGCTCTCTCCAGTCCCCTAAACAGGGAAGCGGCCTCTCTGTTTCATTTGCTGTGGACGCTGAGCTGCTGTGTTTCTGGTTGGCTGTGCTCAGAAGTCCAGGAGGAAGGCAGACCACCTCACACCATGAATATGGCGACCTGGGCAGGCAGCCTGGAGCCTGGGAGCACAGGCCTTGGAGCCAGGCTGACCGCAGCTGGAATCCAGTTCTGCCACTAGGCAGCTGTGGATGTGCCCACCGACCCTAGATGGCTGTGTGACCTTGGGCAAGCCACCCACCCTCCCTGCACCTCCAGTGATTGCTTCCACGCTGAGGGAGGAGGCAATATTCGAGGGCTTGGCATGTTGCAGGTTCTCAGTGAATGAGTTTCCTTTCCTGTGAGAAGTGCAGGGCCAGCCTGGTCACTCCCGGCTTACAGACTAAGATCCCGAGGTTCCCAGAGGGGCACTGACTTGCCCAGGCCCCCGGCTGGTCAGGGCTAGCGAGGGCCTTAGACTGGATTGGCAGTGGGGGGAGGGGACTCCAGACATCAAGTTCAGCCATGTAGGGTTGGTGGGCACATTCCCATTAACCAACAGGAAGCGGAAGCAGGGGACCAGGAGGGAGGGCTCCCCGAAGAGGGCAGACTCAGAGAAGGCTGGGGGAGGCCATAGCCCACCACGCCTGCCATGCCAGGAAGCAGGTCATGGGAGCCAACACCAACGTGGAACCCTCCTACCCCAAGCCCAGCTGACAGCCAGCCCCATCTCCTCAGGTGGGCGGAAGATAAGCTTTGGAAGACACTAGTGTCTTCTAAACTGGGAGCCAGCGTGTTCATGAGTGGAAGGAAAAAGAAGTAACAACTTCGAAGCACAAGTGATGTGCTGGCCTCTCCCGTGGGGCATGCCAACGTCCTGTGAGCAGGACGGGACAGTCCCCACCTCACAGATGAGGAGACTGGGTCTCAGAGAAGCAGGGGGGCTTGCACAGGAAAGAGGAAGATGTCCATTGAACCAGCCTGGCCTCGCTTTCTGCGTAGCCTACGTTAGCCGGCGTGGGTCCCCAGGACGGGCTCTGGAGCCTGAGTTGATGGAGCTCTAAGGGGAGGTGGAGTCCTGGTAAATTCGTCTCCCCTGGAGTTTAGTTTGGGGCATGCGAGCCTGTGCTGCTGAGGCTGAGTGACGTCCACACGGCTTCTAAGCCAACTGCAGTACCAGCACGGCCGACAGGCACTGTTGCTAGAGGAGAACAATCCATTTCAAGGCCATGGGGCCCTGCTCCGCCTCCCTCTTCCTTCAGCTCCGCCTCCCTCTTCCTTCAGCTCTTCCTCCCTCCTCCTTTAGCTCCTCCTCCCTCTTCCTTCAGCTCCGCCTCCCTCTTCCTTCAGCTC
>NW_016107432.1:5903656-5912394 GCF_001604975.1 Cebus imitator
TCCTTCAGCTCCTCCTCCCTCTTCCTTCAGCTCCTCCTCCCTCCTCCTTCAGCTCCGCCTCCCTCCTCCTTCAGCTCTTCCTCCCTCTTCCTTCAGCTCCTCCTCCCTCCTCCTTCAGCTCTTCCTCTCTTTTCCTTCAGCTCTTCTTTGCCAAAACCTGACTAGGCCAAGGACCCAGGAGAAATGCTGTGTTCACAACCACTCTACTCTGCCCCTGCCAGGTAGCTCCAAGTTCAGGGAAACAGGCTGAGGGCACCAACACCTTCCCGCTTCATCGCCCACTTCCAGTTCACAGCAGGAGAGACAAGCCAGATCCCAAAGCTCCAGACCCCAATCCCCTGCTCCGTGCTGCAGAAGTCAGGAGCTGCAGACCTAATGACACCCCTTAAACCAACCACTGCATGTTGAAGGATGTGGTTTAAGGAAACAGCCCAGAAATCGGGCAGGGGCTGATGTCCAAAGCTGTTCCACTTTATGAACTGAATGTTCGTAGCCTCCTAGAATGCACACGCTGAAGCCCTAACCCTCAACTGAATATTTGGTGACGGGGCCTTTGGGAGGTGATGAGGGTTGGATGAAGTCATGAGGGTGGGGACCTGGTCCAAGGGGATTGGTGACCTTATTATAAAAGGAGACACCAGAGAGCTTTCTCTCTCTCTCTACACCACGAAAGGATGCAGCAAGGAGGCAGACATCTGCAAGCCAGAAAGAGGCTCTCACCAGAACCTCACCTTGATCTTGGACTTCCAGCCTCCACAATCAAGAAAAAATGGCTGTAGTTGAAGCCTTACAGTCTGCAGTATTTTGTTACAGCAGCTCACATGGATTAAGCCATTCCCCACAAGATTGCTTAAAGGACTAAAACATGGAAACCACACAGATATGAAACGCCGGGGAACAGCCAGACCAGTCACCACAGGTTCAGGGCATGGACCACCCATGGGGCAGCTTCTGCAAAGTCTGTCATCGTATGGGAAATGATGCCAAAGAGAGCAGGTCACAAAACTATATCTGGAATAAGATCTCAGCCATGGAAATACACTCACGTGCATCTGTCCATACGTGAGTGAGTGCGTGTGTGTGTGTGTGTGTGTGTGTGTGTGTGTGTAGGTCTTGCTGTCTCTAACTGGGCACTGAACGTAATGCACCAGATGGAAATTAAAAGACTTGTGTCCCAGTGATAACATTCCTTTACTTCCTGGTTTATTTTGAGGGGGGTATCATGTCATTTAATGTCCACACAATGGAATACATTACTATCAAAATCATAAAAAGGAATGTTTTTAAAAATGGAAGGAATGTTTTTAAAACCCCTGGCTAGAGCCATCCAGGCTGAGCAGTGGTGTCTGCTATGTGGCACCATGTCCACTTTCCAGACACGGCCTGGCGTGTTCTCTCCCTGACCAGCTGCAGCCCAGCCCTCCCAGAACACACACACGAACCCCCAAGAGCTCAGGCCACCCTGGGCAGAGCTCAGTGAGGGTACAGCAGGGTAGCCAGCCAGCAATCGGAGGTTGTCTGGTCCAGCCACCTTACCCTCCAGCTGGGGAAACCAAAGCCCAAGGCAGCGGCTTGGGGAGTTGAACAATGACCACCAGCAGATCCGGGACTGTGTCTTTGGTGTGCCCACAGAGACATCCATGGTCACAAGCAGCTGCTAAGACACCAAGGGTCAGGCAGATCTGGTAGGAGCCAGGCCTCGGGGAGCTGCTGTGGACCTCCACAAACCTCTTCCCCTTTCTATAGAATCAGAGGGAAAATCTGGCAAGAGACCACATGGCGTTCCCCAGCCCATCTTGTCTCCTCCCTGGGCTGCCACAGCTGATTGCATTTTCTAAACTCCAGTAAGCTTAAGTCCTGAGACTGGGTCAGTCCATCCAGGGTCACGTACATGAAAATGGCATGTGCCCCTTCCAGGCTGGGCCCCAAACCCTCCCACCTGAGATTCTCATCCTCTTTCTCCTCTACCAATACAGATGGGCACTTGGAAACACCACTTGTTTCTTAATCCTAGATGAGCACAGTGACCTCAGAAGGCAGGAGCACGGCCACACCCCAGATGGAAGGAGCCTGGGTCCCTGAGTCACTGCCTGGAGGACAGGCTGCTGCTGAGGAGCATCACTCAGACTTTATGGGAGTGAGACATGAGCTTCTGTTGCCTTTGAGCAATTATATATTTGGGGGCTTATTTGTTGCAGTAGCTAGCATTGCTTTCCTAAGGAAAGATGGTAATGAGGAGTCCGGGGCTGCCCGGGGTCAGATGCTCTGCAGGTGCACAGGAAATGGCGCCTCCTTCCTCCCTGGTGCTGCATCTCCTGGAAGCCCAGCTGCATTATGAAGAAAGCATTTCGACTTCCATATTAAGTAAAACATTCATTTACATTTTAAAAACCATTTCCTTCAGGTCTGCTTGTCAGGAGCCAGTCTCCAAGGGGCTGGGAAGGACTCACTAGTTAATTATTTACAGAACTACAGCCACCGTGGAAAATAGGACAGACATTCCTCAAAATTAGAAAAAGAACTCATAAAATCCAGCAATCCCAGTGCAGGGTGCACATCCAAAGGAAACAGAATCAGAATGCGGAAGAGATCCCTGTGTTCCCGTGTTCATCCGGAATTGATGCATAAAGAAGCCCTGGTGTATCCACACCGTGGGATCCTAGTCAGCCTCTACAGAGAAAGAAGAACCCCTGTTATTCCCAATAACATGGATGGGCCTGGCGGACACAGTGCTAAGTGAAACAAGCCACGTACAGAAACACAAATACCACGCGATCTCATGGGTTCAACTTCTAAAAGTCCTGCTCCCGTAGAAGCAGAGAGTACAATGGTAGTTACTAGGGGCTGGGCGGAGCAGGGAGGACTGGGGAGTTGTAAGAATAAAAAATCAGGTATTTACAGGCCGCGGAAGGTGCGCAGCTCTGCTCTGGAGAGAGCGCCAGGTGGTCAGGCCTGCTGATAGCAGCAGCGGGCATCTGTCTCTTGAGAGGGACCCAAGTCCCTGCCATGGGGCTCAGCCTGGGACGCAGCTGAAGGCAGAAGACAGGTCAGAAAAGGGGGGAGGAGGGAGACGCCCTGGTTCTTCAGCCCATGCCCTGCCCAGCCCCTAGGAGGTGAAGGCTGGTGGAAAGGGCGGTGGTCAGCACTCAGGGTACTCAGGCACTGCGCTGGGCTCACTCCAGGCAGCCCCTGCTGTCCGCCTTCCCAAAGCCGGGAGCACGGTCCTGGACAGACGCTGTGGCATCTGGGCCAGCTCTATGCCTCCTGACCCCAAGGGCAGCCTGAGCCAGCCCTCACCTGCCCAAGGCTCCTTGCACTTACTGGACAAACGGGGATCGAGCCACGGCTGCCTTACCGGGGAGTGGGTGGGTGGCTGCGCAGAGGGACTCAGCAGCGTGGGGCACGCAGACTTAGTAAAGGCTCCACAACCACCTGCCTTGACCGCTATTGCCTCCTGTTACGAATGAGATCACGGAAGCTCAGAGAGGTCAAGGGACCTGCCGGCCAGGTGGTCAGGGTGAAGCAGTCAGTCCAGAGAGGTCCTAGCTAAGGAGTTCCCTCTGCATGGATTCAGTCAGCGGCTTGCAAGGAGCAGCTGCTGTCGCCATGCTGCGTGCTGGTGCCCGGGCATCTGGGTCACCAGCATGAAAAGTCCAGCTGCTGCACCCGCCTGCAGAGGGTGTGCTCATGCCGGGTCCTGGAGACCGGGGCTCCGTGACAGGGCGTAGAGCTGCTGCAGGAGCAGGGATGAGGTACCCCAGCCCAGGGCAGCCTCAGGCACACCCAGTACCACAAATGGCCTCCTGGAGGATGGCTTAGCAATGAGGGCCTGGAGGCTGAGCATGGGTTACTCGGGTGAGTGGGCAAAGGGAACAGCATGCACCAAGGCCTGGAAGGGAAAATCAGTGCCCTGTGTTCAGAGCACGTCAAAGAGGCTCAGGGTATAGGCAACTTAGAACTGGAGGAGTTGAGAGGAGAGAGCTGGCAGGAGGGCTGGGAGTGGGTTTGGCTTCTACCCTAAGGGAGGGCAAAGAGAAAACAGCAGAAGGTTTCAGGAAGCCACAGGAAGGGTGGCAGGGCAGGGACAGAGAAGAGGACAAGACCCGCCGCTGGGCTGCTGGTAAGAACAAAGACCAGCTGTTGAGGAGCCTTTGCCATATGCCAGGACGTTCCTGGGAGAAGGTGGTGGCCTCAGGGCTGAGGCATGTGCAGGGGGCACCAGGGAAACAGGGCAGAGCCCAGGGAGGAACAGGCCTGCAAGGGGTGCAGCAGGGACATCTCGAAGGAGATGACCCCGGGCACTGAGATGCCAGCTGGCCGGAGAGATGGCCTCACAGGCACAGCCACTGCACACGCTGGCTGGGGTTCTCTTGCAGACAACCTGCCCATTTCACCGGATCCCAATGCTGGGGCCCAGATGGACAGGGCATGGAACTGGCAACTGAGGTGCCTGTGGAGCTGTCTGTCTGTCTGTCTGTCTGTCTGTCATCTCTGTCGGTCTGCCACCCTCACCTCTGCCGGTCCTTCCTCTGCCTCCTTCAAGGAAAGGTGGCCTCTAAGCTCCAAGGCAGCCCCCCTCCCTGGCAGTGGCAATTCTAGGGTGCTAGCATTGTCCCTACAACGAAGGCTCTAAAAGACCAAACCCTCCCGGGCAGAGAACTTGCCTGCGGGTGAGCTCCGCTATTCGGGGGAGCCCTTAGCTCTGTCCATCCCACGAGGAGGGCTTGCCCATGACAGCCTCACCCCATACACAGGACCAGGCCTAGCAGAGGGAGGCAGGTTGGGACCCCCGCTGTCCTGAGCTGGGTTGGGATCCCCTCCCAGGCTGAGGCAGAAGGGAGATAGTCTTTCCCACAAGAGGAGGGTGAAGGAGCTCCCCAAGCCACCAAGAGGCAGGTGACGCTCAGAGCATCAAGAAGCCAGGTGAGGTCCCCGGGCCCTTGTGCAGAAAGCAGCAAGGCCAGCACCCCTCCCCAGCCAGCCAGGCCCCTCCTGTTGATCTTCAGGCCTGTGATCTTGCGGCCTTTTAATCAGACTCCTCCTGCTGCCAGACCTGAAACATAGCACCAGCCTCCCCAGACCTGAAACGTACAACTAGCTTCCTGTTTCAAGCTTCCACCTACAGACAGAGAACCCCACCTGGCATCCACCATCCGCCTAACCACAGGCCACCCTGCTCTGCTGGAACCCCCTCCACGTGGCTCCGGGGCCCTGTGTGTCCAGGTCAACCTCTCACCCAGCCCTAGTCACACCAGAGAATGGGAACCCTGACACCCAAGTGTTTTCCTGATGTTCAGGACTGTTGACGAGGGTTTGTCAGGCATTTGTGTTTTCCAAAATACAGACTCTGTCTGTGAACATCAGAAATGCAGCATTTACCTAAATTATGTGCGATTATTTTGATTCAGAAATCATATGTGTCGATTTTCATGCACAGACGGGATTTCCAAACCCTACATAGCAGGCTTGTCACCTTGTCTGCATTAGAACACTGTCTGGGACAATTTAAGACACAGATATCCAGACACCACACACCACCGCAAGGCCCGGGAGCGCCGGGGCAGGTACGTGGATCATTTACCACGGAGACATCGCGAGGAGTCATTCGCACCTCCAAGAGACGCTCTGAAATTGTCAATGCTGCCTGGGCGCTAGCACTGACCGGGAATTCAAGTGGCCGAGGAACCCGAAAAGCAACACGGGGAGCAGCAAATCCATCCAAGAAGGCCCCAGCGAGACCGCAGCCACCAGTTAGGAAGTCAGTTTAGGGCGCCTGGAAACGGCAGCGTCTGAAAGGGTGGAAGGAACTGAAGGAGGAAGAGCTCAGGGCGCGTGACTCTGCGTAACCAGTCCCAGCTTCCTGCCACCCGGCGCCTAGAAAGAGAAGGTCAAGGAGCCAAATGAGAGGGTCCAGGGAGCCAGCTTTTGGCTCCGGTGTTGCAGGGATTTCAGCCGCCATCTTGCTGTCTGCATCACCGTTGAACGGTTAGTGCCCATATCACCAGCTGGAATGCAGATTCATGAAGGTATCCCCGGCCTTAGCATGCTACCGGCCATGTAGGTGCCCCTTAAATGATTAGTGAACATTAAATGAATGAATGAATGAATGAATGAATGAGTGCGTCAATGTAGCCAGTGACCATTTATGGTAGTCCCAGCAAGCGTGGGCATGTCAGATGGCACAGGGGTCCTTGGCTGCCTCAGAAGTTTAAGCATCTAAGCTGGGCTCATTTAGGAAGCAGCTTTATAAACTAATTAAAGATGCAAGGCTCTCATCTCACCCAGGTGCTCAGAAGCCAGGAGCACCAGGAAGCAGTCAGGATATATTCGTGGCCACGTCTGCCATGGCCAGTGACGGACACGTGCCCATCTCGGCCCAGACACCCGTGGGTCCCTCCACCCCATGGAGCCTCCATTTCCACTTCTGACAGTGAGATGGCCGTTCCTATCCTGGTGAGGGGAAGGCGCCATAGGGACAGAGGCAGGGAAGGTCTGGGAAAGTCGCTGTGAAGGGCACTCTGGGAAATGTGGTAGAGGGTCTGCAGGGGGCAGGGTCTGAGCCAGCGAGAGTGGGTGTGCCGAGCACATGTAGAGGTGGCATCTGCACCACGTGCAGTAGCCAGGTGGTGCTCATGGGGACCATTGCCCCTTCTCTGACCTTGTTCCTCAGCCTGAGACTGTGGCTGACCCCAGGATCTCAGCCCTGATCCAGCTCAGAGTCCTCCATTTGCCAGGAGTGGGACCCTCTCAACAGGCTGCACAGCTGGGCTGCTACTCCCAGCCTCACTGAGCTTTTCTGGGCTGGAAACAATGCCTTGGTGGCTGCAAAACAAGACAGTCAAACTGAAGGACTGGACAGGGAGGGCAGACTGCTGGCCCACGGGCGCCTGGCCCTCGCCTGAGACCACGGCAGACTGGTCACTTGCTGATGACCGCACTCCTGGCTGCCAAGATCACCTTAATTTCTGAATCTCACCCAGACAGAGCCCAGGTACCGGGAGATGTGCATTACCTTAAATGCTGAAACCTCCTGGCCATTGCCAGGCTATGCTGCTGGAGGCGGTGACAGGGAAGGAAGCCCAGCACTTGCTGACGAGCGAGCAGCTCTGCCCTGGATTCCTGCTCCCTTTGTTCCTTTGTAGAACCAGGCTGTGCCTGATGTCTGCAAAGGAAAATTTTAATAGAATCATGGCAAGCCTGGGAAATAATACTGTTCGCACTGACCCCTAATTAAAGCGCAGAGAGCACACAGCCAGAACCCTCGGTACCGTAGCTGCTGGGGATTAATTGAGAGAAAGACATGCAGAGAGGAGGACGGCCGGGCAGCATGGGGCTGGGGGTGGGGGAGCCGAGTCCCACCGGGGCAGCTCTGAGGTCCTCAGAAGAGGCCTGTCTATCACCACTATGTAAGTCCAGGGAAGCTGGGATTAGCACGCGGCCTCCCTGCAGGCTGGTGATCCCCAGACGGCGGCGGGGCAGGGGCCAGGTACACGCAGCGCGGTCTCTCTGCTGCAGGCAAATGAGAGAGAACTTAAACAGCTCCGTGTCACACTTTCCCTTATAATTTACATTGCACTCAACAAGCCACCACCCAGGTGTCGATGCTAGAGGCGGTTCCGAGGGCAGCCCAGACATGGAGGGGGAAGTGGACGTCTGGGCCCCATTCCCCAACGGGGGATCCCAGGCGAGTCACAGCCTCATCCAGGGGCCACCCCTCTGCTGCACGATGGTGATAAAGCAGCCCACTTCAGGATCTTCTGGCGACTGTGGCCTGAGGAAATGGAACAGACAGCTTTGAAGACAGAACTTCCATGTATTATCCAGAGGAGGCTTCTGCAGCTGCTCGATGCCAGTGGCTTTGCAGGCCTCCTTTGGGTGGGCTTCTTAGTGCAGGGAGGGGTCCTGCAGGGCCCCCCACCACCGACACACACACACGGAGGGCGAGCCATGTTGTTACCCTGGGGAGGGAGGGCTCTGTGCACTCCACGCTGGCCCTCAAAGGAAGGAGACAGGGCTGTGCTGGGGCTGGGCACACTCCATAGACAGGCAGCCTGCAAATGCCTCGGCTTCCCTCTGAGGCTGGTAGAGGGTTGAACAGTGACCCGCCCAAAAGATGTGTCTTCATCCCAATTGGAACTTCCAGATATGACCTTATTTGGAAAAAGGATCTTAGCAGATGTAACTGAGTTAAAGATCTTAACGATGAGATCATATCATGGATTATCCAAGTGGGCTCTAAATCCAAGCACCCCTGTCCTCACGAGAGATAGGCAAGATGACCCAGGAGGAAGAAGCCAAGGGAGGGCGGCTGCAGAGGCGGGGGGCAGGCACGCCGGGTGCCAGCTGAAGCCGGGAGAGGCCAGAGCGATCCTCCTTTGGAGGCTTGATGGGGAGCAGGCCCCA
This sequence comes from Cebus imitator, assembly GCF_001604975.1. Lineage (NCBI taxonomy): Eukaryota > Metazoa > Chordata > Mammalia > Primates > Cebidae > Cebus > Cebus imitator. Next base: position 5,912,060 of record NW_016107432.1, read on the forward strand.
CAGACACTGTGATTTCCGACTTCCAGGCTTCTGGGACAGAAGATATCTCTGCTGTTTGAAGCTGTCAGGTCTGGGGTCATGTGTTCCGGCAGCCCTGGGAAGCTACCGCAGGCTCCACATTCTCATCACTCAGCTGGGGTAGTGGGGACAATCTCTACCCCAGGGCCACCGGAGGACCCTCCCACTGGATAGGGCTTGTTCCCAACAGCAGAAGAACCTTTGGGAAAGGCCACAGGAAGCAGCTCCTGCAGGCTGGGTGGAGGAGGCTGCCTGGAAGGAGGAAGAGGAGGGCTGGGAGGAGGAGGAGGGCTGGGTGGAGGAGGAGGAGGGCTGGG
>NW_016107432.1:5914032-5923503 GCF_001604975.1 Cebus imitator
TGCTAAAGCTGGCTTCCCTGGACAGTGTTCCTTCCACGGCAAAACCACCTAGATCCCCAGTGGGCCGCTCCGGCTGGGCCCCGTGACAAAGGAATTCGTAAAATATGAGGAAGGTAAACTTGACAGCATGCACGCAGGTCACTTTGGTTCTGCAACTGAAGAAATGTGAAAATATAAAAACCGGGTGACAGACACAGTGGCCTTTTGTGGGAAGACAGAGATGTAATTCTCAGCGCACCTAAACCAATCACCTCGGAAAATACCTTCAGACTCAGTGGCGATCTGCCGTTGCCGGGACTCGGGCTGCGGGAGGCTTTTGAGAGTAGATGAGCGGGCACTGGGATGGATCACTTTAAGCTGCCTCCTGTCGTATGTTGATTTTTATTGCACTGTGTTTTCTGGGAAACACCAGGTGAGCAAAGAAAGGCAAGAACACTTAAATGCTCGAAGAAAGTCAGTCAGAAAATAACATCTATAGGTACAGTACCGCCTGGGCCTGGGAGGTGTGCCCTTGAATCTCAGATTGGCTACTTTCTGAAGGACTCCAGTTTTTTTTTAAGTTCTGGCATACATGTGCAGAGCGGGCAGGTTTGTTTCATAGGTAGGCCTGTGCCATGGTGGTTTGCTGCACCTATCAACATGTCTTCTAGGTTTTAAGCCCCACATACATTAGGTATTTGTCCTAATGCTCTCCCCCGCCAGCCTCCCATCCACAGGGGACTCTACTTCTTTTGGACTCAGTTTCCCAAAAGGTTTCGGAAACACAGGAATGCTCCCTCCTAGGGTGTTGTGAGCCCCGTAGAAGACACGTGGGTGTTGCTGGCCTGGGACTCGGTGTACAGTGGGTGCTTCTTTCAGTTCCTTGGGCTTCCATAACGAAGCACTCCACACTGTGTGGCTTATAAACAGTGGGCATGGGGTCTCTGTCAGTTCAGGAGCTAGAAGTCCCAAATCGAGGCGTCATCAGTACCCTGTGCTTCCTGAAGGCTCCAGGAGAGAATCTGTTCCTGCTTTTCATCCAGCGTTCGCCATGGCGGGCGACCCCCCGCGTTCTTTGGCTGGCAGCTGCCTCACTCGACTCTGCCCGCTTCATCCGTCACGTGGCCTTCTCACCGTCTCGCCTTTGTTTATAAGGACATCAGTCACTGGATTTAGGGCCTACCCTACCCCAGTAGGATCTGCCCTTAATTCTATCCGCAAAGGCCCTCCTTCTGAAAAAGGTCCCTTTCTGAGGTTCCAGGTGGGTATGAATTTCAGAGGGAGACTTTCCAGCCCAGTACAGCCGCCAGGTGTGTCCACAGCGGGGATGGAGGTCTGAACAGCATCAAGTGGATGAGGGGGGAGAGGCAGAACCATCCAACGAGACATGGGTCACACTGCCAGCTTTCTCTCTTGTTACTGGGCACACCCTCCCCCGCTTTGGCAGCACCCCCCATCGCCCTGGTTCTCTCCCAGGACACCCAGCTGTGTTCCCACAAGGACAGATGTTTCTTAGTAGCGCCCTCCCCACCATCGGGGCTGAGGACACCCTTCCCTATGGCTCCAGGAGGCCCCTGAACGTTGGCCCGAAGTTAAACGTTCAGGGAGAGCCTCAGCAGGCTCCTCGCCGGCTCACCAATGGTCAAGGTCACATTCAGGAACGTCCCTCTTGGCTCCCCCGACCTCCCCGAACTCTCCAGAGCCCATGCTCCCCGCTGATGCTGACTACACGTGTCCAGATCTCCCCAGATCCCACCCCAGCTTCCTGGGACACTCCCTGACCTCCACCTAGAGGCCACCACCCTCCAGGCAGCATCCCACCACCGAGCTCTTTCCTTCCCTGATGGTCGAGTCCAGCCCTGCCTGGCAGTCTTCCTTGTGCCCTAGCTCCCTCCCGGGGCTGTCCCGTCCCTGTGCCGTGGAGACCCCTGTGTACTAAGCAAAATGAGTGGAGTATTCATTCTGTCATCGGAGCGCATCTGCTGCTGTCAGGGCCATGGACGCTGTGTCCCAGCCCTCTCCTTGCCACGCTGTCACTCAGGAAAGTCTGTGGCTCCCACTCAAGTGCATGCTGGGTATAGAGGATGCCATGTGTGGCCAAAGCTTGGCTCACAGGGCTGTGCAGGCAGGGCCACTAGAATGCCTCTTAGGGGTACTTAGCGGGAGTGAGGTGGGCTCTTTTGGCTTCAAAGAAAAGGTCTAGGAGAAGAAGCGCCCCAGGACGTGGCCACCTCTCAGGTCACCTCTGCAGGCCTATCTTTTCCATTTTTCTTCCTAAAAACCCCACATACCACCTGTTTATCCAGAAAGGGAACACTCATTTAGTCCATGAAATGCCAAGACTGCAAGCTTGCCCGGGGAAGCCACGCTGAGGGGACACCTGCTCCGCGCTCCTGTCCCAGCCCAGCCTCCGAGGCACCGGCCTGAGGCCCTGGTGAGATACAGAGCCCAGGGAGGGTGGAGGGCACGCAGCTGCAGGGTCAGTAACCCCCCACAACTCCAGGTGGACTCACACCACCGCAATGTTGCACACGCTTCTGGCGGCAGCTCAGGGCACACGCAACCCCAGTTTGACTGTGCCAGGTGGAACTGTTTCCTCACTCTGTGCAGGCCAAGGACAGCCTGAGGGTGGAGCGAGGGCCAGGTCCCCTCCCATCGCCCCCTTGGTGGTGCCTATACTGAACACAGGCTGCACTCCCAGCATGCTGCCTGGCCTCAGAGGTCTCCCACCAGCAGTGGGTCGGGGGTTGACGCCCAGCTCCTCCAACCCCTGGGCAGTATTCTGTGAATTGCTGTGCTGGCTCTGTGGGTACCAGAGGGGAAGGAGTGGCTGGAAGAGTCTGGGAATGTCACATCTCTATGTCCATCTCTAGTGGAAATAATGGAGCCTCAGGCCTCTCTCAAGCACCACCATCCATCCTCTCTGCACAGTGCCAGGCGTGGCAGTCATTCTAAAGCCCACGTGACATCGGAGACTCTCAGGCTCAACATCTGGTCACAGATGTGTCTCTGCTTCAGGGCAAAGCCCACAATTCCACCACACTTCAGACCCCTGGAAGCCACGGCCACTCCACTCCAGCTCCCCCCCGGCCCATCCACAGCCAGCATAAGGGGGGCTCCTGCCCAAAGGAGGGTTCAGCTCACAGGTCAGACTCAGCTCAGGCTCAGCCTCGAGGCGTACCTGAGCTTCTCCCAGCAGCGTTCGGCACCAGGTGTCATAGAATAAATGGTGCTCACGCTAGCCACCGTGCCTGGAGGACAGGGCTGCCTTTGTCTTGTGCCTTGCGGCATCCCCAGTCCTAACACAGCACCATGCACACCTGGGTACCAAATAATCGTTCATTAAAATGATGAGTTGGGCAGGGAGAGGCTGACTCTGCTCACTGCACCCACCACTAGACGTTTGCATTCACAGTCACTTGCAGAGCACCTGTATCCTAGAACCATGCAGAGTCGGGGCTCAGCGTCATGGGGCCTGTCCCAAGAGCTCAGAGAGAAGAGGGACATATCCCCCCGATGCCAACATTCCCAGAGTCGGTGGGGCCCTAGACAAGGAATGAGGGGAGCCTAGCAGAGGGCCAAGCCCTGCCAGTCCAAGCATGCACAGCTGGGCCGAGGGGCTCCAGCACAGAGCCCCACCCTGGCGGTGGTGCGCGGAAGGGGCTGATGCCGCAGGGCTGGGTTGTTCAAACTCGGCACGTTGCAAAGCAGGGTTTGGCCCTTGATTGGCTTCTGGGAGGTGAGCTGGCGGATGGTTGTGCCCACCAGCCTGTGGCTCTCAGGAGAGGGAAGCGCCTAGGTGTCGGCCAGTGAGAGCCTTCAGCCCCGGCCTATCTTCCTTCCGCTTGGGGCCACAGTGCCCACTCACTCTCCCAGGGCCGGGGAAGCCCCCAGCTGCAGCCATGGAGACCCGAGTCCTTCGTCACAGCCTAAGGGATGAGAACATGGATGACAGTGGCACCAGACCCAAGAAGCCAGTGTCCTTCAGACTGGTATCTTCCGACGATGGAGTGCACTTGTCACCTGACATGCAGTCTTCCACAGGCCTGGGCCAGGCCCCAATCACAGCAGCACAGTAAGAGCTGGGAGCAGGGTCATGTATATGTGTGTGTGTATGAGTGTGTGTTGTGTGTGAACATGAGCATGCTTGAGTGTATGTGTGCACATGTGCAGGTGCACACACAGCAATGAGTTCTGATTCCTCTTCAGAGGTGGCTCTTGATGTCTGCAACCACAGGGAAGGGGCTCCAGGATCCTGGGTTCCCTGGGAGACAAGCGGCAGGAACAGGCTCAGCTGGGCCAGCCATGCTGCATCTCAGCCTCCCGCTTGCTCTGCTCCCAGGCTGGGGCGCTCCTGTGGCTGCTGCAGGAAGGGTGCTCAGGCCCCCGTGGGGCCAGCCAAGCCTGCCACATACAGGATGGCCTCAGAGGCATCCGGGCGTCCTCACGCTTGGACCTCCTCCTTGCTCGCTCACTCGGCCTGTGGCAGGTGTCCCGCACATTATCTGCCCTTGTCTTCCCACCATGACCAGCCCTCCATGGTCCCCATGGTCCCCACTCCTTGGCCTGCCATCCAGGTCCTCCCTGCGGGGGTCTGCCCACCTGCCCAGCCCCAGGCACCGCGGCGCCCTCTGCCGCCAACCTCCAGCCACAGGGATCCACTTCCCAAAGGAATGTTGTGGGTGGAATCGTGTGCCCCTAAAAGCCATGTTTAAGGCCTTCCACCTGGCACTGGAAACGGAAACAGGGTCTTTGCAGAAGTACCCAAGTTAAGACGACACCATAATGGGAAGAGTGGGCCCCAAGTCTAAGCCCGCGTGTCCTTACAAGAAAGTCATGTGGACAGAGACACACGGGGAAAGTCCTGTGACGAGCGAGATAGTGTCCGAGGGAGGAGTCTGTAAGCCATGGACTACCAGGGCCACCAGGAGGTAGGGCAGCCAGGAGGGTCCTCCCCAGGAGCCCACAGAGGGAGCCTGGCCCTGCAGACCCCTTGGTTCCGGGCTTTGGGCTCCAAGCACTGTTGAGGATAAATGTCTGCTGCTTTAAGCCCCCAGCTGGTGGTCATTTGCTACGGCAGCCCCCAGAAGCAAAGACGGAGATTTCCAGAACTTCCAGGCCCTAGTCTCGCTCCATGAGGCTCCCCCGGGTGTTAGTCTACCCTCCCCCTTGTCTGCTGACTCTGTTCACAGCTACTTTCTTGGTGACACTGCAGACTGGGCTTCCCAACTGGGCCCACCCAGCACCCCACACAGAATTCACAGAGCTGGGGACTCTGTGGCACCTGCTCCAAGCCTGCTGCTGGCCCATGCCCTCCTGCAGCCAAGGACCATGCTGCGGACATCGCCCCCAAGGATGGCCCAGAGTCTTCACCTGGCAAAGATATGTCCAATATCTGAAGAGTGGGGTTTTGACATTTGCATAAGAGCTGCCTGACATTGAAGGGACAGATGCCTGTCAGCCCAACAAGCCGTATGAGAGGCTGGAGAGTGGACAGGAGCCGACCACAGAGGGGGCTCTGCCCACTGACAGCACTGCCCGCTCTACTTCTGGAGATACTGCCTCCAACCCATTTTTGAATCTGGCTCTTCCCACATCCATCCATCCATCCATCCATCCACTCATTAATTCATCTAACACCCATCTACTGAGCACTGAGCAGGTGCCAGGCTCTGGGAGGCCCTGGAGACTCAGGGGTGAACAAAGGCCTCAGCACAGAGGGGGAGGCCACCAGCCAACCAGGGGTCAAACACGGGGCATCTCGGTGCACACCAAGGCATGGAGCTTCAGTGGCAGCTTCAGATGGGTGCAGCGGAGGCCACTGGATGAAGTTTTGAAAGCCAGGTAATGACATCACCCATGAGCTGCTTTCAAAACAGCCCCTGGCTGCCATGTGCAGAATACATTGGAAGGAGGTAAAGTGGGAATGGGAACCCCTCTCCCCCCGCGACACTACCAGAGCCAGGCCTCTTCAATCCTGACTAGCAGGACACACCTGCCTCCGGGTTCCTGCTGACCCTGTGCCAGGACCCGCACCTACCCTCCCACCTCCCCACCACCAAGCCACAGCCTCCCAGGCAGGGGTGTTCCCTCCCCAAAGGCCCTTCTAGTCCTGCTACTGCCCAGCCATCGCCACCGCCTCTGGGTGACACACACGCCTCTGCGCAGCATTCAGTGACCTTTGTGACCCGATTCTGTCTTAGATTTCCAGTCTCATCCCCACACCAGGATTCTTAGACTGCTGCCTGCCAGGTTGCTAGAAGGTTCCGTGGGCATCCTGCCTCTGGTGTCTGCATGTCCCGTGGTCCCTGCCTGGAGTGCACACCTGCCAGCCCTTCCCGACTCCCAGGGAGAAGCCCCTCTTCTGAGCCACTCCCTGCAAGGAGGTCGGCTCTCCTGATGGGCATCCCTATACCCAATCCCACGCTGCCAGGGTCCCTGTGGGCACCTGAGTCACACCTGGGCTGAGGGCTCCCTGGGAACACACAGCTTCCCTCTCCTCTCCTTTCGGCCCCTCTGGCATGGGCAGACCACCCCACTCCCACCCCGCACTGCAGGCTCCCGGCTGCCACCCGAGCCCTTGCATTCCACTTGGTGAACATATATTTGTGGATGTTTTATTGATGGGGCGTTTGTTCTGGAAGCAGTTTCTGATGTTCGGTCATTAGCATTTGTGTTCCTCAGAATACTCCCTCTTTTGATGCTTTAACATTACCAAAATTAATAATCAATGGCCACAAGGAAGGTCGGCCGACATCCCACGCAAACTCTACCGTGTCTAGCATACAAAATCCCACGGGCCAGGGGCTCCACAACGTTTTTGTTAGAGGAATCAATGAAATAAAATGTAGAATTGACAACCCCGGTCTCCAGGGCTAATTTTTTTTTATGATGAACGTTTTGGCCCCATCCACTCAGGGTGTGATTTCTTCTTCATGATCTCAGCCACTGCAGCCTTATTCCGTTAATCCCGCCCTCACCCCAATCAAACCAGGTTCTCAAGTGGGAGCCTCACAGTGGGGAGTCAATTACAAACATAATTAAGGCCCCTCCAGCCGGGACCCGTCTCAGCGGAGCCCCGTCTTAATGGGCTGGGGCCAGCGGGATGTGGCCAGGCCCCCCTGTCGCCTCCCACTCCTTCCAGCTTGAGCCTGCCCTCATGTGTCCTTCCCAGAAACGTGGCGTGTGAAAGAAACGTGTGGTGGGGCAGGAGGGAGAGGGTCTTTGCCCATGCCTGCCCAGGCCCCTCCTGGAGGGCAGCGGCCGTGCCCTTTGCCGTGCACTTAGGAGTCAAAGCCACAGCCTTTGTGATCTTGTCCCTCTTGCCACTACCCACCAGCCTGCAGTGCCTGTCCCTGACCAGCTGTGGGCTCTCTGGACACCCCATGCCATCCCCTCATCCCCCTGAAGTGGGGAGCGTGCCATCCACCTCGCCTGGTGCCCTGCTCCTCTGCCCTTCCTCACCCAGTGAACTCCCGCTCAGCCATCGTCTCCTCCTAGAAGCCTGCCCTGAAGCCTCCCCAACACAGAGGGTAGGGAAAGCGGCCCTGTGCAGCCAGCCCCAGGCCCTTCCCTCTGTCCCGATGCATCCGTGGACCTGTGCGTCCCCACAGCTCTTTGGGTCTGAGGCCCCTCTGTGCCTGCAGCAGCCCAGGACAGGGCTGGGGACATGAGCTAACAGTGCAGAGCATTCCCGAGCATCCTGGGCCACAGGCTGGAGGTCACAGCCCCCAGGGCAGGCAGCACACACTCCTGTGCCACAGACCCCATCTCAGGGAGGTCAGGGTCCAAGCGCCAGGGAACAATGCCGCTGAGTCGGGTCCCAGGCCTCTCTCCAGAGGGAGGCCAAGTTCTCATCCACTGCAACAGGGCTTGGAAGGACGGCTGGGGATAGTGCTGTGACCCCTTGGACCTAAATGCAGTGAGACTCCAGCAAAGCCTGTGCAGAGGCTGCCCCGCCGTGGGTGACTCCACCTGGGCACCCTGAAGGTTGCATTCCTCAGACATCGCTTCCAAAGCAGGTGGGCTTTCAGGCCCAGAGATGGGAGCCTGATCGCCAGCCAGAACCAGCAGCACCAAGGGCCCCCCTCCTCTTCCACACCCGCCCACTCCCGGGACAGGCCTTCCCTTGGAACCTGGGCTCTGTGTACGAGGCATGCACCCGGCTCCCCATTCCCCAGGGTCCTGGCCAGTTTGCTCTGGGATGAGTCTAGGAACTGAGAATGGGGTGGGGGCGGCCAGCCTCCCTGCAGGGCCCCTGCTGATCTCCACTCCACTCCCTCTTCATGGCCCAGCTGCCTGGCCTGCATCGTATCATTTAAAATTGCCATTTAGAGCAAAGTAGGGCCCGGACAGCCACCGCGGGTCTGTAGGCTTTTCTCGTGAATTTATAAATGCAGGCCTGGCAGCGTCTGAGGATTTAATTGAAAAGATAATCGCAGGGGAGTACAGAGCCACCGTCTCCCTGTACAGGGAGAAAGCCACAACACTGCCCTTTGAGAGCAGAAATGTGCTCATGAAATCTGAAGATGGCATCGGGCGAGGCAGGAGCTGAGCGAGCGGGGAGGCGGGGCCAGCGGGGAAAGAGGCAGGATGCTGGCCCCAGTACTGGGCAGGTGGGAACGCTGGCCTGTTCCCACCCCGTCTGTCCCTGCAGGAGCCCTGCCCTGGGTGAGAGAAAGATGCCCTCACGTTTCCCTCACTGTTCCCTCCACCTAAATCTCCCTTGGGTCCCCACAGGCAGCCTCCTCATTTGGGACTCAGCTCAGACTGTTCCTCCTGACAGAGGCCCCGCGTCCACTACGTCTGACATGGCACCTCTTGTCCCTGCTCAGCCACTCTCACCTGCCTCTTCCTCATCACCCTGACATCACTACCTGCAAGCATGGGATGTTCGCAGAGAACCCCGGGTCCTGAGCACTGTTTTAGGCAAGGATGTGGCGACCAGCTCATGTAGGTGAAGCAGTGGGTGGTTAATGGTTCACGGGCCTGCTCCCATGGGCTTGTGAGCTCCATGCAGATGGGGGCTGGGGCAGGGGCTCTGTCTGTCCCCAACCTTAGTCCTGACTGTTCTTCAACTAAGCTTTTCCTCAGAGCCCTGTCTCTGCAATCATCACCCAGAACGTCAACTGTGTCTCTCCAATCACCGCCGAGACCATCACAGCAGCTACCAGGTTCTCCTCCCTAGAATAGCTCATACGGCTCTCCTTGGCCACAATGCAGAGCCAACCTCTTTCCTGGAAGTTAAGGCCTCCATGAAGACCCCATGCAGCTGTCCATCCTTATTGAGCCTGAATGAATGGATGAATAAAACGACGGGAGGATGGATGGATGGATGGATGGATGGATAGATGGGTGGATGGATGGATGGGTGGATGGATAGACGGGTGGATGGATGGATGGATGGGTGGATGGATGGATGGATAGATGGGTGGATGGATGGATGGATGGATGGGTGGATGGATGGATGGATGGATGGATGGATGGATGGAT
>NW_016107432.1:5924223-5941815 GCF_001604975.1 Cebus imitator
GGATGGGTGGATGGATGGGTGGATGGGTGGATGGGTGGATGGATGGATGGATGGATGGGTGGATGGATGGTTGAATGGATGGAAGGATGGATGGGTGGGTGGGTGGATGGATGGATGGATGGATGGATGGATGTAAGGAAGGATGGATGTGTGGGTAGATGGGAAGGTGGAAGGATATGTAGATGGATGGAAGGGAGGATGTGAGGATGGACAGATAAATGAGAGGATGGATGGAGGGATGGGAGGATGGTGGATGAGTGGATAGATATAATAACTCATTGTGTGACCCTGGGAAGTTCAATGAAACAATCTGGGCCCCCTTTCTCCATTTATTAGAAAGTGCTCAAGAAGGCCATGAACTTCCCTGGAGGACTCTGGACCTGCTGGCCCTGTGACTTCAGTGGATCTTCGTGGCCTTTGGCCTCCACTCTTCTTGCTTTTTAAGAGTACCCAGCATGAAGACCCACTGTTTGATAACAATTGCCTTCCCATCTGTGGTGACAAATGCTGAGGAGACCACTCACTGTGCCACTAATCTCAGAAGCCTGTTCACCTCCCCGCTAGATGCCAGGCAGTGATTGTTTTTAAACAGCCCTGCAATGAGAAGGAATGAAATTCTTTGCAGGGGTTCTCAGCCGTGGCTGAAGATCAAAATCACCTGGGGAGCTTTTTAAACAGACGCAGGGGCTCCACTCCAACCCAAATTAATCAGAATCTCTGGAGGTGGGGTCCAGGCTTCCTAATCTGTAGACCTGCCCCAGAGACTCATGTGTAGCTAGGACTGGGGATCTGTTGGCAAGAGACTTGGAAGCCTCGGCAGGGCTGGAAGGAAGCTACAGGCTCAGATATGCATTTTGAGAGCAGGCTCTGCCTGGATAAACAGGGCTCCTTTTGGAGGTTCTGATACATTACCTCCTGCCCTTAGCCTGCCAGGGAGCCTGAGGGAAGATCAATGAACCACACATTCTAACCAGAGCTTAGAATTAGGGTTTGCACAAAAGCAACCAATTCACTCCCAAAGCACTGAATTTCTGGGAGAAAGAACTGTGTGCACTGTCTCTGCATTCTATTATCCAGTCCCTTGCTATGAGGTACATTATTGTCATCGTCACCATCACCAACACCATCATCACCATCACCACCATTAATATCACCATCACCACCACCACCATCACCATTGCCGTCATCATCACCATCACAATTACCATCACCTCCATCACCGTTATCACCACCACCATCACCATGACCATTACCACCACCATCACCTCACCTTCATCACCATCACCTCCATCACCATCATCTCTTCACCATAACCGCCATCACCACCACCATCATCATAGCCATCACCCCCATCACCATGACCATTACCACCACCATCACCATCATCACCACCACCATCACCATGACCATTACCACCACCATCACCATCATCACCACCACCATCACCATGACCATTACCACCACCATCACCATCCCCTCCATCACCACCATCGGCACCACCAGCAGCATCGCTGGCCTCACGATACTCATCATCACGTCTTCGCCTTGTTGTCAAGCTCTGTGTTAAGCGCTTTAGGAGTGTTCCTCATTTCTACCCTCAGAACAACTCTTCAGAGTAGTGCTATTTACTTTTCCTATTTTCCAGATGAGCACATTGCAGTTCAGAGAGGTAAAGTGACTTGTCCAAGGTCACACAGCCACCAGATGTGGAGTACAGAGTGAAACACAGAGCTGCCTGACAACAGATATGGTGTTTTGGACAGGAAGGGGGAGATCAAATGCAATCTCCAGACCTAAACCCCTGAATGTCAGAGAACATCCTCGCCTTTCAAAAACCCAATCTCTCCCACACAATGCTGACAAAAAGGGTCTGTCGACAGACGAAGAAATAGTTGGGGTAGAAGACAAGCAGCTGGGACTAGAGAGTGCATTTCAGCTGATCAAGGTGAAGCTGGGTGAGCTGAAATGCCAGCCTCGCTCCTGCACTGTGAAAGCACAGAGCGTTCATTCATTCATTCTCTCTGTGTATTAATGCATTCGACAAACCTTTTGCAAGTGCCCCTGCTGCATCCAGAACTGTGAGGCTTCTTGGCCCCTCCACAGGCAGAGAGTAATCCCCGCTCTCCATGTTATGCACACATCTTCTTTCAGTGCACCCTTCTAAAACAACTGCCGTATTCCAGGCCCTGAGCTGATCCCATGGGTGCTGTGAGGACTGAGGTGTGGGATGAGGGGGATGGGACCAGCTTGGTTACAGCCGTGCCTACAGGCTTTGGGTGCTGCAGGACTCAGTTACCATCAAGGTTTTGACCCATGGTGATGTTAATGGTGATAGTTGCATACCTGGAAGGAGGGTGGAGTCCCACTGAGACCTGAGGCTATTCACCTGAAGCCTTGTGATCAGTTCTTAGGGGGAACAAGGAGAACAAGAGCATGCTCAGAAGAGGGTGGCAGAGTGATGTGGGGACAGAGAACAACCATGCCTTGCAGGGGACCGTTGAGACGGATGCAGGCGTGGGAGCTGGGGGCACTGAGTGAGAACCTGCTGCCATCCTCATGCCTTGGTGTGGCTCTGTGAGGCAGAAAGACACAGATCCTGCTTCTGAAGCCAGGAGGGCAGTGCTAGCCTCTGGGCAGGGGCCCACTCAAACCCAAGCCTGCAGCTAACTCCTGTGATAAAGGGGCCAAGGGGCTTGAGCCTCCCAGGCCCAGCAGCAGAACAGACTCCTGAGGGGTAGAAAAGCACCCAGGAAACTGCAGAGGAAGCCTTGTGCTGGGACTGGCTCCGGGGGCCACGGCAGCCAGGCCTAAAGAGTATTTTGGAGTGCAGCCTCTCATTCTGTGACAGTGGCAGCTGAGACCAAGAGCTGGGTGGCATCTCCCCCAGAGGCCAGAGCTGGGACTGGAGCCCAGGGCTGAGGGAGATGGAGCCCTGGCTCCTTCAAGATCCAGGAGGCCTCAGAAGCTCAGTGCAGGCCCAACGGAGCCACCGGGCCGCACGCATACACAAGCCCCACCCATCTCAAAAGAGAAAGGCAGCAGGGTGCCTGCCCCGGGTGTTTAGGTCCTTTCCTGTCCCACCCTAACAAAGCACATGGTAAATAGAGGTCAAGTGACAGTGTCCAGCGAGTTCTGGGACCTCCCGAGGGCCTCTGCCTCCCAGCACCCCTGGCCCAATTCTGGGACTACTTCTCAGGGAATTGTGCAGGCCAGAGAGCTGGGAGTCTGCCTGGACTTGCCCTCTCCCACATCCCATGTGTAGCAGGCCATCCACGGTTCTGCCTCCCACCTGTATGCCCTGCTCCCTGGGCTCAGTCCTCACCAGGTACTGCCTGGGCCAAGGTGGCCACCTCATACAGGACCCACATTTCCACTGCAGCCAGAGAGAGAGCGGGGTGTGGACTTGCAGCCGGTGGGTGTGTGCCTGTGTTACAGACAACGCAGTCTCCAGAACCGCCTTGCTAAGCTGCTTCTCTCCAGGCACCCCCTGCCCCCGCACCAAGACCACATTTCCCAGCCTCCTCTGAGTGGGGCATGGCCACATGACTGAGCTCTGGCCAGTGGAATGTGGGCAGAGTCCTGGGTGCCATGGTGGACCAGCCATAACACCCTCCCCTGTGGAATCCCACCAGCCTCTTTCTGCCCCCCAGATCCGGAGGAGGGCAGAGTCACAAGGAGGCAGGAACCTGGGCCCTTGAGCGACTGCAGGGATGTGAACCAGACACACTCCCACCCCCACCTGCCCTGAGGGTCTCATCACACTGGGACAAGGCCAGGAAGCACCTTTTGGTTTGTGGACATTTGTTCCAGCAGAAGCCACTCAGAGCATGCTTGCCCATTTGTATCCCTTCATGTGGAAAAAATGTGGAGAGAGGAATATCCACCATGTGGATAGCAATAGTCTTCGAGCTGTGACATTTGGGGCAATTAGCAAAAAATTTCTATCAAGCTGGAGCCCCAGGTCCCCACCCTGCCCCCACCCTTTTACCTTGCATAATTCTTTGGCCTCTGCATCTCCGTTTCTTCATCTGCTAGATGAGAATGATCAGAGAACCCACCTCCCAGGGTCATCATGGTTTATCCCCCTAAGCCCTTATCCCCGCACGAAAAAATGGCAGCTGCTAACAAGCCATGTCTTTTTCTGTGTTCTAGTCAACATCTTGACAGAAATCACACACTAACCTCTTGTACATGTGTAACTATTAGAAGGGGGGAAGCTGTATTTTCCCTGGTGAGTAGGACTATGTATGAATTTTTTTCTTTTCATTATTTTCTACATGTTTTATAACATCTATGTATCTTTATAAAGGAGAAAAAACAAACTTAAAAGAAAAGTGCATGCATCCAGCACAAGCCCCTGGAGAGGGGAGACGTGTTACTATGAACACCAAAGCCGGCAGAACGGAGATGGCTCTAGCTCCTGGCTCCTCACAGCGCCTGTGCCCGCCCTGGCGCCTCACACAGGGAAGCTGTCACCTCCCGCCACCAGGAGAAGCCCACTCACCCTCCCCTCCCCGCCAGCTCCCACAGCAGCTGGGATGAAGCCTGAATACCACACATTTTACATGTAAAGAAACTCACAAGTTGTGTGCCGTTCTGCTAGATTAAAAAGGAAAAAATAGCACTAGCAGTGCCAAGACACATGGCAACCACTGAGATTAAATATTCATGCCCTGGCGGCGCCTGAGGGCTAAATGCAGGCGAACACTGCCACGGAGCAGAGGCCTCCTGCTCGGCGCTGCCTGGTCCTCCCGCATCTGCTCACCCCGGTGGAGCTCCCCGGCCCTTCTTGCTCCCTGCGGCCATGGGTATAATTCGCCCCACGAGAAGCTGATACCATCTTCACTTTACCACCATAAAAGCCCAGCAAGGGGGGTGCTTTGTCATCCTCATTTTCTAGAGAGGTGACATAACCTGGGCGGAACCCCCAGGGCTTGGGGCAAAGGTCAGGACACCACATGGCCTCAGCCGGTATCGAGGAGCTGCAGTGGAGGCCAGGCTGTGCTGGCGGGACCCATGGCCGGAGCTGGCGGCTTTGAGAAGGAAAGCGGCACTGCCCACCTCTCCCCTTCCCCAGCGGCATTTCTCGGGCCCCTCCCCTGTGCCAGGCACTGTCCCGGTGCCCAGCACACACGAGTACATCCAGTGTGCCAAAGTACACAAAGTCTGGACCAGGGAGGAAATTTGGGGTGAACTTTCTCTGTCTTTTTGTCATTGGTCCCAATGGGAATGGTAGCAGGACACCATTTTTAGGGATCCCCAAAAGTGCAGCGGCCCCCAGTCCTACCTTCGGATGGGTACAAACTCTCCTCCTAAAAGAATCCATTCTTGATGCAAACACACCTTCCTAGACTATGAACCTAAACACATAGCCCTTCTCTGCTGCAAACCCCTCCCAGCTCCCTTCCTGTTGGGGCTCAGCCCAAGCTAGTTAGCAGGGCATTCCAGGCTCTGCACCCACCAACCACTCGCTCCCGCCAGCTCTCCACAGCTCCCATCTCCCTGAACAGACCACAGCCCCTCCCTCAGCATCAGAGCTCAGGCTGCAGCCTCTCTTAGAGGGCCTTCTTTTTCCCTTGGTGAACTTCTATTCATCCCTCCATGCCCATCACAAAAGATCCCATCAGTTCCACCCCCAGGGAGCCTTCTCTGGCTTCTCCAGCTAGAGTTAGGGGCTCACTCATGGGTGGTTGGGTGCGTTCTGCAGGTTGAATCCCAGCACCTGTCACCCAGGTGACATCGCCTGATGGCGAAGCTGCCTGCTCCTGTATGATGGAAAGCTCCAGGCTGACCAGGTGTGCTCCTTTCATGGTGGCATCTGGCTCACTGCCAGCCCAGGGTAGAAGCTCCACGTGTGCTTCCTGGGTGAATGACTTCATTAACACTCTGGTTCACAGTCAGCTCCAAAAACCAAATAAAGAAATGAGCCGCTCTTGCCAGTTCTCGATCCCTGCCCCAGACTCACCAGCGTGGGGGCTCAGGGGTGGCTGCTTGAAATCAGCGACCTCCGCCCCTCCCCAGTCTCTGCTGCTGCATCTTGGTTGCCAGTGTGACAACTAGGAAGCCAATTCCGTGCCAGCCCAGCGTGCATCAGTATGCGGGCGGCGCGGGGCTCCTGCTGAAACACTAATCAGGGCCGTTAGCATGCACTGCGCGGTGCTCGCTCGGGAGGCCGCGGTGGAGGAGGGGGTGCCGCGGTGGAGGAGGGGGTGCCGCGGTGGAGGGGGGGGTGACGCCCTCTCCCCAGCCCGCCCAGCTTTCCTCCCCACCGCTTCCAAATTCAGCGAGCACAAATCACAGACGTTATTTTTCCACTAAAGTTAAGCAGCAAATTGCTTTGCCGGCCTCCAGCGTTGACTGTTTTAACAGAGACGTGGAGAAGGATACAGCCTTTTCCAAGGACAGGGGTCTGTTTCCGGAGGCCCTGGAGTGGAGAGCTCCCCCACCCCAACCTCCACCCCCAGGGATTGTCAACCAATAAAACTCACACCTCCACTCTGGGAAGGAAATTTTCACTAAGCACCTACTGTGCACTGGCATCTCCTTTTTAAATCCTCTTTTCAGAATACATGAGTGACACTTCAGGGAAGCCAAATAACCATTCCCTTCCTATCCCCAAGGTCACACAGCTGGACCATGTCCAGTTTCTAAACTGGCTTTGACACCACAGCCCCATTTTCTTTCCTTTTTTTTTTTTTTTTTGAGACAGAATCTCACTCTGTGGCACATGCTGGAGTGTGGTGGCATCATCTTGGCTCACTGCAACCTCTGCCTCCTGGGTTCAAGCGATTCTCTTGCCTCAGCCTCCTGAGTAGCTGGGATTACAGGTATGCGCCACCACGCCCGCCTAATTTTTGTATTTTTGGTAGAGACGGGGTTTCACCATGTTGGTCTGGCTGGTCTTGAACGCCTGACCTTGTGATCTGCCTGCCTTGGCCTCCCAAAGTGCTGGGATTACAGTTGTGAGCCGCCACACCCAGCCCCATTTTCTTTTTAGTAACAGGCTTTGCAACAAATCCTATAACATGGAGCGAACCCACCAGCCCTCCCTTAGTCCTGCAGTCATTCACCCAGAAAGACTTCCAAGCATAGTGGTCAGGAGCAGGCTTCGGGGCCAGGCTCCCTGGCCCACAGCCCCTTGATCCCTGGGCTCTAGACAGTGACTCAGTTTCCTCACCTGTGCAATGAGGATGATAACAAGAAAACCGAAGCGGAGGGGCTGTGGTGGGGCTGTCACACTGAGAGCTGAGATACAGTGACAGAGACCGGGGAGGTGGGGTGGCCAGCGATCTCAAACAGCCTTCCCCTGAGCCCCCACATTGGTGAGCCTGGCACACGGGAGGGAGAATTGCCCAGAGTGGCTCATTTCTTTCTTTGTTTTTTGGAACTCACTGTGAAATGTTAAGAGCGGGTTGTGAGCATGCCCTCTGCTGAGGGCACCATAACCGCAGACAGTGAGTGCGCACAACGTGTACTGTTATCCATTCCCTCCACAAGCGTGCACCGGCTTCTTCCACGCGCAGGCACTGGGACCCCGCTGGCCTCCTTTATTCACTTAGCTCCCCCTGGGTGCCAGACCCAGAGCCAGGGGCTGAGGTCACCAGGACGAGCAAGAGGCTCCATCCCTGGAAAAGGTCACTCTGACAGCAGAGGGCACTCTGGAAACAGGTGACAGCACCAGCCATGCTTGCAGCGTGTGGCCTCCAGGTGCACCAGGAGGGGAAGAATCCAGGCTGAGCGCCAGCGTCTCTGGAGTACACTGAGGGACTGCCTGTTTTTATCTGGGCTCCTGCACATCAGGACCCCTGACCTACTGCTGGGCCCATCAGAAGCTTAAAACAAAGGCCAATGTTCTCAGTCCCGCTCTCGGCCTCCCGAAGCCCGTCTTTAGATCCTCGATCTGCCCTTCGCCTCATTCTGTGGATGAACAAGCTGAGGCTCATGAATGTACATGATTTGCTCACATCTCCCGCTCATGGGGAGGGATCTGGGATTAAAGTCCCAGGCTGACTCCAAAGCCTCCCCATCCACCTGCCCCCATGTGAGGCACGGGGCAGGAGAGCTGGTGCCCAGCACAGCCTGGACAAACGCCAGCTGGCCTCTGCACCTCAGAGCCCAGGGCAGAGCGGAGCACACAGGCCAGGTTCCGAGGCATTCTGGGTCCCCGACACTCATTTGTACTGTGGCTTCTCTTGAGAATTCCGTTAACTCCTTAGAACTTTGGGCACAGGGACAAGTGTGCCTGATGTGGTGACTTTCAGACTCCAGCTGTGGCCGTGGGACAGCAGAGACACTGAAGCCCACTGGGTGGCACCTCCCAGGTGTGTCTGGAAGCTCCGGGGGTCTAGTTAATATGCAGGTGACAGGTGGGCAGGTGTGGGCGGGGCTTGACTTGTAGGTTCCCAGGCCTCATTTTGGGCAGCAGGGGTTGGGGAGCCAAGCAGGGGTCAGAGGTGAGGCACCCAGAAGGCCCTGCCCAAGCCGCTTGGCTGTGACCTGAGGACGAGGACGGCAGCCAACCACGGAAGGGCCAGGGAGAGAGCGCCCCGCTGGGTTTCCTTGGTCACTCCAGCAGGAGGGCTGCAGCTACGCTCCTCGGAGCATGCGAAAATGCTAGAGCTCCCCTTCATTTCTCATCTTGTGTCCTTCGAAATGTTCTGTCTGGGACGTGATTTTGTCAAGTGCATGAAAATCCCGCACAGTGGTGCCTAAGTCCACGCACACACGTTGCCCGTGGGCATTTGACACGTCGGGCTGCTGATTACACTCGGTGTGCGGCCACCGTGCAGACGCCGCCTCGGTGTGGCCAGGCTGACAGCCCAGAGGTCCAGCTGGACGCTAGGCCATCCCCCGGCGGGTGAGGCGGGACCTGGGGGAGGAGGGCGGAGGCGGGGGAGGAGGGAGGGGCTCCAGCTCCAGGGCTGCAGGCATCCCCACAGCATCTTTCACGTTCACAGATGGAAGCCAGTCCTGTTAGGCGGAGGGAAAGAGCGAAGGCAGTCATTATTTTATTAAGGACAAGGAGATGATGAATAATTTAATCTGGGGAGAGAGCGCGTCGCTGATCGAATTACCACGTCCTCCGTCCTGACATGGCCTTTTCTCTAATGTCCTCTGACATTTGTGGCAGGGCATCTTGAGAAAGCTTCAGGTCTGCCTGCAGCCTGGGCACTTCTGACACTCCCCGGGCGGCAGGTGGCAAGGAGCAGCAGGAGGATGATGGAAAGAGAGGAAGAAATGAAACCCTTGACCCAACGAGGCGCCTGTGTCAAGCGTGCTTCCGTGAAACATTCAAGCTGTGAGCTTGGCCATGTGTAGCGAAGGCACTGTGCAGGCTTCAGGAAGGCGACTGCGAGGTCGCGGCAGGGTCACGGCCGCAGATGTGAAAATGCGACACCAGGCTATTGGGCAGCCGCTGAAAAGTGACCCTATGGGACACCCAGGATTAGGGAGCGCGGCCAGTTACTCCCCAGATCTGAATATCCAGCCAAGTCATATCCCCTTTCCCTCCAAATTCCCACTTACAAGAAGCTAATCTCGCCAAATCTTGATTACATAGCTCTCAGCACGTAATTCTGACAGACCCGGAGCTGTTCCCACAGACACGGATGTCACTCCAGCCACAGAAACGCACGTGGGTCTAAGGTGCCAGAGGGCCTTGGAGCGGCCCTGGACACAAGGGCACTAGGTGGGTTTGGGAAAGCCATGGGGGGGGGGTACGCTGGAATACCCTGAGGCTGTGACTCCAGGCTGCCTTTTGACCACAGGGCTGCTCTGAAGCTGGGGAGTCTGGCACCCCAATGCATAGCCCTGCCAGAAGTGTGCAGGGGGCCCTGGAGGCTGCATTGGCCCCCGACTGGGGTTGCTGGTTAGTGCCCAGGTGGGCCAGGACAGGAAGATGCCAGCACAGGGGACCACGTCCTCTCGGGCTTAAGGCACCACATCCCTCAGTGTGAGGACTGCATTCCTCAAGGTACCACTGCCTCGTTTCCCTTGGGCCCACCCAGGATTCTACTTGCTGCCACCAGGGGGTGGGGGGAGTACTCTCACCCCACCGGCTGGCTCGGACCCTCAAATAGCACTGGGCACCATGTTGGGGAGTGGGGGCTGCTGGGGCACATGACAAGGTGGAGGAGCGCCAGGTCCCGCAGCACTCAGCCACCCTAAATGCCCCTTGTCTACCAGGCTGGATGTTCAGGGCCACTGGGCTCTGCAGGGGTGGCCCTGGGTGACATGAAGGACACGGTCCCCCACACCACCTGCTCTGCCAACACTCCCAGCTATTCCTTGCCTCTCTCCCTCCCTGCAAGGGGCAGAGGCCGCCTGGCCAGGTACTTCTCCCCAAAGTGGACAGCCGTGGCTAATGCTCTCCATGTGACGGGATTGGCTTCACAGGACCCCCAAGGCTCCTGAGCCCAAGCAGATGATGTCCCAGAGGGTGACAGCAGCAGGGCTGACCCTGGAGAGGCTTGTCCAGAGATGGGACACTTGAGACCATGCTGGAAGTCCTCCTGGGAACTCTGAGGCCAGAGAGACCAGTGACCTGGATACTCCAGGCCAGGCCAAGATGGATGCCTGGGGAAATCTGAGCTCCAGGAGGCAGCGGCCTCACTTCCTGGGGCCAGGCCTGCAGCACCATCACATCGTGGGCCTCACTAACCTCCCGGCCAGGCCCATCACAGGTGTCACCTTATTCAACTCTCACGTCTACCTGGGAGAGAGGAACTGAAACAGTAAAGCCCATTTTACAGATGAGGAAACTGAGCCAGGCCAGGGCTCAGGCTCACAGCCTCAAAACCACTGCCTTTCTGTGCCCGCCCCCCACCTCATGTCTCCTTAGTACGAGGTATGTGCTTGGGGTTGGGAGAGATGCCTTCTCCACAGCAGTACTGGGGTGAATAGGATCCCCCTCTTCTATAGCTGAGGAAACAGAGACTCGGCGAAGGGTGGAGAGACTTGCCAGGGGCCTACAGTGGGGCGAGAGGGCTTGGATCTAAGCCCTGTGTGGCTGGGTGAGTCCAAAGCCACATCGTCTTCACTGCGCCCTTCATCTGCGAGCACACGGAAGAGCATGCCGCCTCAACTACGCAGGGGAGCAGCATCAGCGGGAGGTGTGGCCTTTGCCACACACCACAGGACTGCAGCAGGCTTCTCTCTGATCCCTCCATGCACCCCCTGCCAGCCCCCAACCCAGGCTCCCCAGGCAGCATGGGAGCCTTTGCACATGTGGTCCCTCAGCCAGCTACGCGCTTTCCTCCTAGACCCAAAGGCCACCTTCTGCTCATTCCTTAGCCCTTCATTAAGCATTGCCTCCTCCAAGAAGCCTCCCCCAACCCCTGGGGATACCACCACTGCTCCCTCTATGGTGCCTGGGATCCCCTTGGGGTGGCCTGAGCCCCAGGCTGTCCCACAGGACAGTGGGCTCCTCCTGGCAAGGACCCAGTCTCAGTCACCCAAGTCTTCTGTCCAGCTTTGGCCCTAGAGAAAGGACACTCAGGTCGGGTTTGATGAGTGAATAAATGAAAGCGAAATCATCCCACGTCAGTCTTATTACGCAAAGGTGTTTAACAAGTTTTAAGCAGCAGGAAGTTTTGTCCAGTGTGAAGTCTAACCTGGAAGTGTGATGTATAAGAAGTGAAGCGTGAACGTCAGACTGCTTGGTTTGGGGAATGGGGACCATGGGGGAATTCTGCTTGGCTTCCCCACATCCTCCTTAGCTCAGGGGCCACCAAAGGGCTCAGGGGAGCACAGCTGGAAAACTACCAGCACTAACGCAACCACGGCAGTGAGTACCGTCTCCCTGCCTCCAATCTACAGCCTGTGCCGGCCTCTGACGTGAAACTTCCCTGCCAGCCCTGCCTTCCCCTGACCCACAAGAGGACTCAGCAGTGCCTTCCAGGCCTCGGTGGGTGCTGCCCACAAGATCTTCTCTCTTCCTCAAAGACCCTTTCCTCCCTTGAACTTTTCTCAGAAGTGTCACCCATGGTGCCCCTGAGGGGAGCTGGGCACCCACTCAACCAGGTCAGTGGGCGGTTTTGTTTTGGGGTAACAAAGACATCCTGGAAGCTGCAGGCCAGATGCCCCTGCCTCTCAGCCTAGCGGTGTGGATGTCCCTGCCCCTGCGGCCTCTCGGGCTAGCGGTGTGGACGCCCCTGCCCTGCAGCTCTCCTGACCTCTCCACAGGCCCAGCAGGCAGCTATGTCAGCTCAAAACACTGAACCCCTCAGGACCTTCCAGTTTCCCTTTCTGGCTTCTTCCCAGAGGCCATGAAGCAGAGGAGCTCAGGCAGACACACAAAAGGAAAATGTCCCTGGCACGTCCCTGCTGTGACCAGGCCCTCTGGCCGTGCTCACGTCTGTCAGCTTGCTGCAGCGTTCCCTGGGGCACAAGGCTCCCTGGCCCAAAGTCACTTAGGGGCCGGGCGCTGCTGTCCCTCCCCACCTGTGGCCCCGGCCTCTGCCTCCGGGCCCAGCTGTGTGTCCTTTCGGGAATAGTCACCTCAGCCAGCACTGAGGCCACCTATGTGAGATGACAGGCTGGGATTCAGGCCCAGCGCACGGGGCTGGGAGGACAGAACAGCCTTCGGGAAAAGCTGACAGGTGGCAGGGACTCTGCCCGGGGCCTGCTGTGTGCTGCTCACTCCATCAGTAAATCAACATGCATTGTTGACACCTACCGTGTGCTGCGCCTGAGGAGGGTGGAATGTCAACAGCAGGGACGGACAGAAAGGTCTCCGCCTGCACCGTGCCCAGCGCCGGGCTCGGCCTTCACCCTGACCTCCTCTCTCACCCCTCGCCACAACCTGGAGGTGGCTGTGTGCACCCAACTACTCCTGAACGCCAGGGCAGGGGGGCGGAGTTCTGCAGGCCCAAAGTCCACACCCTTCCCTCCATCCAGATCGTCGAGAGATGACCCCTCACCCCTCAGCCCTGCCACAGGGGGACAAGCAGCAGTGCCCAGGGAGCTCTGTCTCAGCCGCTGCGCAGCAGGCCTCTCTGTCCCCACCTCCTCTGTGCCCACAGCAAAAGTCCAAGTGCTGCCCCTGACAGCCCCTTCCTGCGCCGCCCTCTCTCCCAGGCCAGGAAAGAGCTGCTGGCCACAGAAGCCAGCTTCTTCCCCAAGCATCCCCCGAGCTCTGAACACTGCAGTCGTCCTCAGGTGAAGAGGGACAGCGGTACCCAGGCCATTTAAAGTTTCTGGCCTCAAAAAGAGGTCCTCCCCTCCTACCCTGCAAGCTTATGGGTGGGAAACAGAGAGGGAAAAAGTGCATGTAAAGGCCGATGGGCAGCTGGTCCCGAATGTGAAACAGACCAGCTCTTTGGTGGCTGTGATTTCCTTCAGCAGAAGGGAAGTGCCTCATTTGCATAATTCTGTTCATTCATTCATTCATTCATTCATTCCCGACCCCAACACGGAGCCAAAACCCAGCACGGTGCCCGAACCCAGCACGTCCAAGCTCTTACGCTCTGCCGGGCGCTGCTCACCTCACCCTTCCGGCAATCCTACGAGCCCAGTCCTGTTACTGACACAGTTTACAGATGCAGAAACAGAGTCCCAGAGAGGTAAGCCAGCTGCTGGGCACGGGGCTAGAGAGACGCCAGGACATTGCCTGTGCCCTCAGAGGTCCAAGTCGAAAACTGCTTGCAGCTGGGGGTGATGTTCCTTTGGGCCAAAGGTAGGAAGGCATCACAGACTTTGGCCAGCAGAGGGGAGGGGGAACAGAAGAGCCTTCCAGGCCAGGCACAGTGGCTCACGCCTGCAATCCCAGCGCTTTGGGAGGCCGAGGCGGGTGGATCGCAAGGTCAGGAGTTAGAGACCAGCCTGGCCCATGTGGTGAGACCCCGCCTCTGCTACAAAATACAAAATCAGCCAGGCGTGGTGGCTACTCGGGAGGCTGAGGCAGGGGAATTGCTGGAACCTGGGAGGCAGAGTTTGCAGTGAGCCGAGATCACACCATTGCACTCCAGCCTGGGCAACAGAGCAAGACTCCATCTCAAAAAAAAAAGAAGAGCCTTCCACATGGAGAGCAGAGCGAGAATGAGGGTGAGTGGTGTCAGGTGCGTACACGGAAGGACATTCACGGTGTTGGGGGGCGCTGTGCAGAGCCGGAGGAGCCGGCAGCTGGGGACAGAAGTCACTGGATAGGGCTGGGTCACACTACGAAGGGCTCTTCCTGCCTTGGCCAAATGTGCCCTCAGAAAAGCATGTCAGGTGATCTCACTCTGTCCTGGGAGGAGGAAGCTGCTGCCTGCCATGTGTCGGGTAGGGGGAAACGGGGGTGGGGGTGTGGCCGCAGCTGGGGGGCTGAGGCCCTGGGGGGCAGAGCCAGGAGTGGGGAGGAAAGGCAGACCTTCGAGGGTGAGGGGCTGCCGAGGGGCACCCGTACTGCACACTGCAGTCAGGCAGGAGGGGAGGCACAGATTTGAGAAGGACTATGTACACTGTTAGAGCTGGTGGGGGCCTTGCAGGCATCTTCTTCCACGGGACTTCTTCCAGGCAGAGGAGTGTGAGGTTCAGAGAGGCTGAGGCACCTGTGGGAAGTCACACAGCAATTTGGTAGTGGGGCCTCCTGACCTCAAAGCCAGTGTTATTCCCACTGGACCCGAGTGAGGCTCTTCTCTTCAAAGAAAGGAAGGAAAGATACGGTCCCCCACACCACCCTCCCTGGCATACCTCCTGGACCTCTATAGGACCTAGGGCTATTCCTCTCTGCTGCGGCCTCCACCCTATCTCCCAGGCCTGGAACAGCTGAAGCCCTGGGAGTGAGAACAGGGCACCTTCATCCAGCTGGGCAGCAGGGATGGGGACACCAGGGCCCCCCGGGGGCCTTATGTGTTTGTCAGCAGAACTCAAAAAGCACACATCTTCTTAGCAGGGCACAGGCTGCAAGGCTAGCCCACGGGGCAGGAGGCAGCTGGTGGCTCTCCCCACCTCCCTCACACCCCTCCCAGATGCCCACACCACCAGCGCCAGCATTGCTGGCCAGTGGGGCACTCAGGGCCGACAGGCCACTCACAGCCCAAGGCACACCCTGCTGCCTCCCACCTCCATGGCCTCAGCTCTGGCCTCTGCTTCACCTGGACGGAGCCTTCAGCATCCTCTCTGAGTTCCCTGCCTCAGTCTGGTCCTCACTCCTCTGCACTCCTGCAGCCTGAGGGGTCTGGGACTCACAAAACCACCCAGCATGCTCCCACTCTGAACACTTCTGTAGCTCCCACCGCTCCAGCAGCAAAGCGCAAACTCCCTATGGTGGCAGTTGAGGGTCTCAACCCCACCTGTGCCCATCGGCAGACTACATGCCACACAGGCTTTCCCTGCCCTGTGTGCCCACAGCACCTGCATGGCCCAGCGGGGTGTGTCAGGTGTGTAGAAGGCTGGTCCCCACGTCACCTCCGTGCATTCTTCAGGAGTAGGGACTGGTGTGAGAACTGGGTATTCCCAGCACCCAACACGGGGCTGACACAGAGGTGTGCACCCTGGATATCTGTCAGCTGTTAAGAGGGTGGAATCTGGAAACCATTTCCCCATCCCTTGATGGGAAGCTCAGGCCCAGGGAGGGGAGTGGCTTGGCCTCAGGGCTCCCAGCTGGGGTGTGGCAGGGCCTCTCAGGGACCAGGCCCCACTGCTGCCACTGCTGCTGCTGAAGACCTAAGCCCACACCCCAGGCCACTTCATTCGTTCACTCTCTCACTCATTCACTCACTCTATCCTGCATTCATTCATTCACTCATTTATTCGGTTGCTTGCTCATCCATTCACTTACCCATTCTTTCACTCCTTCACTCATTCCCTCACTTCCTCATTCATTCATTCACTCACTCATACATTCACCAACTCACTCTCCTATCCGTTCACTTATTCACTCATTCACTCATTGCTCATTTCTTCACTCACTCACTCACTCAACTCACTAATTCCCTCATTCCCTCACTCTATCATGCATTCATTCATTCCCTCACTTCCTCATTCATTCATTCCCTCATTCCCTCACTCACTAATTCCCTCATTCACTCACTCTATCATGCATTCATTCATTCCCTCACTTCCTCATTCATTCATTCCCTCATTCCCTCACTCACTAATTCCCTCATTCACTCACTCTATCATGCATTCATTCATTCCCTCACTTCCTCATTCATTCATTCCCTCATTCCCTCACTCACTAATTCCCTCATTCCCTCACTCATGCATTTCCTCGTTCGCGCTCTCATTCACCTACTCACTCCCTCATTCACTCAGATTCATTCCGTCTGCTGTGGATGGACACCGCCCATGTGGCAGGTCTCGTTCAGGTGCTGGAGCTCAGGGCAGCAGAGCCCTGGACACTGGGGTGAGAGACACAGGCATGGATGCATCCTTACACACAGCACCTACAGCCATGCGGGGTCCTGCGGGGCAAGGGGAGGTGAGTGGGGGGCCTCACCTGGAACGGGGGCCTTGGCATGTGGGCCACAGTTACCCAGACATAAAGATGACAGGGCCTCACCTGAGACTCACTCGTGATGGCTGACAACGTCTGGGTGCCTGGGGGCTCAAGAAAGGGTTGAGGAGTGGGCGTGAGGGCTGCAGCTGCCCTTCCAGCCCGGCAGCCACGCCATTATTTCCCTGGCTCCTTTAACTCCTCCTGCAGCCTGGAGGGGCACACACCATGTCACTCCAGAGAGCCCAGCACCACCAGGCAGAGCTCAGGAGTCTCAGACGGGAGTCCTTAAAGACCCTCCCAGCAAGTACCCCAGACACAGATGAGGACACTGAGGCTGAGGGCCCGGGGGCCAAGTGCCCGAGGCCACATGCAGTCTGCAGAGCCTGGTCCTGAAGGTATTGGGGGCCTTGCCCACATCCATCCTGGGACCCTCCTTTCTGGAGAAACCCTGACCAGACACAGGAAAACGCACGGCCCCACGTGTCCCAGGGGCCCCATTGTTTGGGTTGTTGGAGGGTAAGCAGGAGAGCAAACGTTATTTGTTTAACTAATTTCAAGGATCA
The DNA here is from genome assembly GCF_001604975.1 of Cebus imitator. Classification (NCBI taxonomy): domain Eukaryota; kingdom Metazoa; phylum Chordata; class Mammalia; order Primates; family Cebidae; genus Cebus; species Cebus imitator. Next base: position 5,941,210 of record NW_016107432.1, read on the forward strand.
AGCATTTCCAGATGTCTCCCCAGCTCCCACCCTCCCACTGGCCCCAGGTGCATTCCTCAGGAACCTCTCTGGGAGGGAGGGGGTGCTCTGAGGGGACCCTGGGCGTGGAGGAATGTCTGGCTACCAGAGCTGCCAGGGGAGATGGCCGCTGGCTTCCTGGAACACTGGAGCGATTTTCCAGGCCAAAGACAGCTGAAGACAGCACAGACTCTGTCTTCTGAGAAGCTGCTGCCCTCCAGGGCCAACATGGAAGAGAAGGATGTGGGGGCTCCAGATAATCTTGCGCAGGGCCAAGCCCACCCCGTGACAATCCAGGAACAAATGCATAGCAGCCCCCGCATGTCCCGAATGCCAGGTGCATCCTGAACCCAGTGCTGGGTCACAGAGGCCCTGTCAGGCAGGGAGACAGACACAGCGTCACATGGTAAGTTGCCCAAGTTCACCCATAGGTGGGAGAAGAGCAAGGCTGTGTCTCCTGGTCAGACTGCAAACTCCATCCTGGGCTATTGTGAAGGTGCTGGGAGGGTAGGGAGGGGAGAGAAAGGAAGGGAGGGAGGGAGGGAAGAAGGGAAGGAAAGAAGGAAAGAAAGAAGGAAGGAAGGAAGG
>NW_016107432.1:5941980-5943485 GCF_001604975.1 Cebus imitator
AGGAGGGAGGAAAGAAAAGAAGGAAGGAAGAAGGAAGGAAGAGAAAGGAAGGAAGGAAGAGAAAGGAAGGGAGGGAAGGAGGGAAGGAAGGGAGGGAGGGAGGAGGGAGGGGAGAGAAAGGGAAGGAGGAAAGGAAGGAAGGAAGGAAGAAGGAAGGAAGAGAAAGGAAGGGAGGGAAGGAGGGAAGGAGGAAGGGAGGGAAGGAGGGAGGGGAGGGGGAGGGAAGGAAATGAGAAGAAGGGAGAGAGAAAGAAGGGAGAGGAGAGGAAGGGAGAAAGGGAAGGAGGGGAGAGAAAGGAAGGAAGGGAGGAAGGCAGGGATGGAGGAAGGCAGGCAGGAAGGAAAGAAGGAAAGGATAGCGGAAGGAAGTGACGGAGGGAGGAAAAGAGGGAAAGGAGAGGAAGGAAGAGAGAGTGGGAGAGAAAGGGAGAGGGAAGGAAAGAAGGAAGGAGGGAGGGAGGGAGGGAGGAGGGAGGGAGGGAAGAGGAAGGAAGGCAGGAAGACAGGCAGGCAAACCCCTTCCTTGGACTACAGGAGCTTAGAGCCCGGCATTTCTCTGCCTGGCTGGCGCAGGGCTCTGAGCACGCCTTGGCCACGCTGGGTCACGCGGCAGATGCCCCTTGCCCTGCACTGCAGTTCCACCTCCGGGCACCACACCCTGCTGGCTTGCAGGAGACAGGGCCTGGAGCAGCAGGACAGTGCAGGGCACAAAACACGAGTGTGCCGCAGAACGGACGCAGCCACAGTCCTGGCTCTTCTCACAGTGGACTCCCGCCCATCTACAGGGGTGCGTTTCCTGGACTTAACACCGAGCGCGGCACAGAGCAAGCCTCCGCCGGCCCCCAGCATCAGCCCCTCACGCACATTCACAGCTGGTGACACAGCGACACGCGTGGCAAAACCGAGCAGGCACAGATGGGACGGGAATGCAGCCGCCTGCACATGGAGGCCACGTCTGGGGCGGAGGGAGGGGGAGTCGGCTCTGCTGTGTCCGCAGGGCTTCCCCTCTCAACAACCTGAAACACCTGCAGAGCGCTCCCCACTGTCCAGCGTCCTGGGGGGCACAGGCCCCGTCCCACCCTGTGTCATAGCTTGTTTCATGATTGCAATTTCAAAATGCTAAGCTCCATCTTCCAGGAGCAGCAGCCTCCTCAGGGTCCTGCCCCAAGCCTGAGCTGGAGGATCCCTGTGCCCTGGCGGCCAAGTTTGGAGGTCGAAATTCCCAACGCGCAGATGGACTTATTTGTGAGTTGCGTGTTTATCTCTCCCTGCAAAACAGAACCCTTTCCAGAACTGGAGTAAAATCCAAATAGAAGTTGTGGATCTAAAACGATCCATGTGCGCATACGGGCTCAATCGGAAGTCTCAGTTCAGGTCGACCCTGGCTCTGAAACTCAGTGTTCCCGTCTGTAAAACAGACACTATATACAGGGTTTAGCACATGCCAGGGACTTAGCCGGATGTTCTGACTTTTTTAGTCTGGCTAGTGGTCTATCTATTTTGTT
>NW_016107432.1:5943701-5980350 GCF_001604975.1 Cebus imitator
TAGTAGAGACGGGGTTTCACCATGTTGACCAGGACGGTCTCGATCTCTTGACCTCGTGATCCACCTGCCTCGGCCTCCCAAAGTGCTGGGATTACAGGCTTGAGCCACCGCGCCCGGCCCCTTGTTCTGACTTTTAACTGATAGGCACTCGTACGATCCTCTCTTTACACACAGGGCAAGGCACGAAGGCAGAAGTCAGCTCACCCAGGCAGGGGACGCCAGGATGGCTGACCTCCTCTCTGTTCCCGGGCCTAAGCACCCTTCCCCTCAGCCACCCGGTAACCTCCTTCCAGGGAGTTACAAGGAGGATGCAGCCACTTTCACAGCCTCAGAAGGAATCAACCCTGCCCACACCTTCATCTAGGACTTCTGGCCCCCAGAACTCAGCACTCGGGGTCCTTCTGGGACCTGCTCCTATAGCTGAGAGAAGTACTTGTCAGCAACAGTGACACGGCTTCTCTGAGCTCCTCTGTGCCAGGAGGGCCAGTGTCAGATGTATCTCAGCTCACGGGGGATGGAGAGGTGAGTCGGGCTCAGAGCCAGCCCTGCTGAAGCTGAGGGAACCCTGATCTCCACATCTTGGGGCTTCCCCACGACACTGCACGAAGAATTGCTCCTGGTGGCCGCCGCTAAGCGATGCCTGGCATGGCTGGCACTCATGCTAGGGTACACCCCTTGTGTGCCAGGAACAGGGGCTCAAAGAGTCATGGCCCCTGTGCTCATGCCCCGACTCCAGGCCTGGATCCCACCCCCCAGCACCCCAACAGGGCTGCTCAGGGTCACGCTGGGGACAGAGGAGCAGGCTCAGTCCCTCCTGAGGGCTCAGGATAGGCCAGCTGCAGGGGCAGCCCCTCAGCAGTGTGCCGGGCATCTGAGTTGATTGGCATCATCCTATCGCACCCCAGCATGTACCCCCAATACTCACAAATACTCAGTGATGACCCTGTGGGTAGAATTGTGTCCCTGAAAATTCATGTACTGAAGCCCTAAGCCCTAGTGAAGCCACCTCCAGCCTGATGCTGCAGATGCCGCTTCGAGGTGCCATGGGGGATGCGGAAGGCCACCCACAGTTCCTGGGGTGGGTGGGGCGTGGGGCCGAGGGCCTGTGTCCCTCCAACTCACTGCGTGACATCAGAGGCTTACTGATGCTCAGCTCTGCTGAGGAATAAGGTTCTTTTCTCCCCTCCCCCCACCTCCTTCCTTTCTCCCCATGCCCCCAACCCCCAGTCTGCCGCTCTTTCATTGGCTTTAAGCTCAACCAAAAGGGAAGGGAAAGGAAGGGAAGATGGGGAGGAAGGAAGGAGGGGGGAAGAAATGAAAGGAAAGGAATAGAGGAGGGGAGAAGGCAGAAAAGAGAAAGAAAAGAAAAAGGAGAGAAAGCAGCTGGGCATTTGGCTCTGCCTGAGGAACTGCAGGTGCGAGGGTGGGGCTGGGCAGGTGGGCACCTGTCCCCCGCCCCTCTGTTCTCAGTGGAGACACTGCCTGTGGCCCAGGGATGACAGCTCCAACCAGGAGAAGCAGCTGCTGTCCCTGGGCCCCTCTGGGGTCCTGTGTTTCCTGACGTACGTATCCAGCTCCCAGCAACTCAGGAGGGTTGGGTCCACTATGACCCTGAGGAAAGGTCAGCCTGATGGCTTAGTGACTGGCCCAGGGCCACAGCATCCTGAGCAATGCAGCTCAGAGAAACATTTCGGCCCTTGTCTCCCTCCTCCAGCCTCCCTATAGCCTCCGTCCTGGCTCTGTTCCACCCTGTTCCGCCTTCTACTCCTGAACAGAGGCCAAGGGGTCCAGCACTGACGCTTCTTCCCCAGTCCCTCTCCATCCACGGACCCGCTGCTGTGCCCCAGGACTTCTCACACATAGAGGGCACCTGTGATTCCATGTCGCCCAAATCCCTCCCTGGCAGCAGGCCTCGTGCTCCTCCAAGGACCCCCTCCCACAGCTTGGGCTGCGAACCCAGCAGCCCCTCCAGACCCAGTTCTACCCCGTCATCCCGGGCTCCTTTCCTCTGGATTTCCCCCAGGATGTCCCCAACCTCAGGACCTCAAACACCAGCCAGAGACTGTGACTTCTGTACTTTTCTCCTCAGGTCTTGTCCTCATTGCCAAGTCCCAAGCATCTGTCCCAAGGGCACCTCTGCAGGCATGTCCCACAGCCCTCACCCTCACCATGTCAGTGCTAAGGTCCCCATCGGCCTGTCCCAACCCAGACCTGACCTCCTGGAAGAAGAGAGAGCCAGCCCATCTCACGAGCCTAGGCCTCCCCTGACCCCTCCCTCTGGTCACCCGCAGTGATGGCCCAGTCCCGGGTCCCTCCCTACACTGCCTTGGGCACCTGGTGTTGCAACTACAGGCCAGCAGGTCTGCCTGCCTGGGTCCCTCCTCCGGCTCATCGTCCGAGTGGCCCAGGCCAAACGTTTGGTGTGTCCCTGACCCTTCTCTTTCTCACACATGCCACATTCAAACCACCAGCAAATCCTGTTTACTGGATCTAACTTCAAGCAGATGCTGAATCTGCAGCCTGTCACCTACTGTCACCACCTGAGCCACCCCTCCTCTGGACCACCACAGGCACTCCTGACTCCTCCTCAGCACATTCCCTGCCTCCAGCCTTGCCCCAGCTCGATCCTTCTAGAAGCACCGTGGGATCACGGCAGCCCTCCAAAACCCCGCCATGGCTCCCCACTGCCCTTTCAGGAACAGCCAGAGTCCACCCACATGGTCCCTCTGACCGTGGTACCTTCTGCTCCCACCCCATCACTCGGCTTAAGTCTCCTGGCCCCTGTTCTTCCTGCACCCACCTGCCACAGGACCTTTGCACAGGCTGGCCTCACTGCTTTTTGCAGACCAGGACACCAACGTGACTCTCACAGCTCCTCCAAGCTTACACTCAAATGTTCTGTTGAATCACAGAGGCATTCCCTGAACACACACGGCCCCGTCCCCCGTCCCCTTACAAGCTCTGCACTGTCTCTCCCTCACTCATCTCTTTCCTCCGTGTGGTAACTCTTATTATACACGTTGTTTAATTTCTGCTTCCTCCACCGGAATATAAGTTCCAGGAGTTCGTATTTCTGTCTGTTTTGGTAACTCAAGTATTCCCAGCACCTAGACTGATACTCAGCACGTAGTAGGCTCTTAGTGAACAATTGCTGAATACGTGTATGAACGTAAAGCCAAATAAACATGGTCCAAGCGTTTGCTTTTAGGATCTGCTTATTTCCCTCCTCTAACAGGGAAGGAGGGATTCTGCCCGCTTCATGAGCCCTCAACCTTCACCCGTGGGGATGAGACAGCCCGTTTACCTGTGGGTGAGGCACTCCCGCTTGCTCAAGGGGCTTTTGGGGGCAGGTGGGTGCGTGTGGCCTGTTGTGTTCAGGTCGGCCAGCAGCTGCAGCCAGGTGGGGGAAGCGGAGGCAGGCACACCTGCCCACACTGGGGAAGACCCTGCGGGACACCACCTGCTGGCTTCCGATGCCTCCGGAGGAGCTGCAGACTCAGGAGGGAGGAAGCCAGGCTGCCCATGGTGTGGGCGCATGGGAGACGCTTACCCAGCTCAGCACTCTGTATTTGTGCCCCCAACACCAAGGTACTGGGACCCTGGAAAGAAGGTCTCTGACTCTGGAGGTGTGGGCTCAAGGCCCCAAAGTCCCGAGCATCCACACCTGAGCCTCTGTGGTCTCCGGTCCTGATGCCACAGAGCCTAGGTCTCCGCGCCTTATGAGAAGGCTAAGCTTTATGACAGGGTTTCTAAGTGCCTGGAGTTGGGGCCACTGTGGCTGGAAGTTTTGGTGCCTCTCAAGGCTTCAGGTTGTAGGGTCTAAGGAACTGGAGTTCTGGCTCCTAAAGCTCCCTGTGTCTCAGGCCTGTGTGGCCCAGGGAGATGAGGTTCCAATCCTGCCATCCTGGCCGTGTGCTCAGAGGGCTTTACAGACCGCAGCCAGACTGGGGAGCCCACCAACACCAGGTGCCCGCCCGCCCTAACCCCAGACGCTCTGCACCACAGGGGTCCCCTCCTGGCTTCTCACAGCCAAGGCTGGATCTGAACCACAGTCGAGTTTAGGGTCAAGGACACCGGTGCCCAGAATCCATCAGTTGAGGGTTGAATTGTGCCCCCTCCTCCCCAAAAAAGATACGTTCAAGTCCTAACCCCTGGTACCTGTGATGTGACCTAATTTGGAGACAGGGTCTTTGCAGATGACATTAGTTGAGCTGAGATCATATTCAATTCGGGTGGGCCCTAATCCAATCACTGGTATTCTCACAGGAAGGACATCTGGACACAGGCATACAGAGAAGCAAGCCACGACAGAGGCAGAGACTAGGCCAGTGCCACTGCAAACCCGGCCCGGTAGGGATTGCTGGCCCCGCCAGAAGCCGGGAGGAGGCAGGAAGGGGCCTTGAGCAGCCTTTGGAGGGAGCACGGCCCTGCTGACACCCTGATTTCAGGTGTCAGACACCCCCAGAACACACCCCCGCCCCATCTGTGGCACCTTGTTTCATTAGCCTGAGGAACCTCCGCACTGCTCACAGGAGTTCTGGGGTGCCTGCTAAGGGCCCCGTGCTGGGGCTGGGCCTGGGCGGGGGGCGCTGCTGTCTGCTTTGTTGATATCATGAAACAGGGCAGAAACCACGGCCTCAGGGTTGACCTCTGGGGTGGGGCTGTCCCAGCTAGGGGCAGCAGGTCAGCCGGGAGCAGAAGAGGCCCCAGGAGGAAGGAGGGGTCCCCGTCTTCCTCACCACAGCACTCACCTGTGAAGGCTACCTCCCTCAAGCACCACCTTTCCCTCCCTCCGGGAGCCAGTGGGCTCCTGCTTGAGAGGAGGGGACCTGAAGGAGGAGGTGGATGGCAACCTGGGCTGGGGGAGGGGGTGGAGGGTGACCTGGGCTGGGGGAGGGGGTGGAGGGTGACCTGGGCTGGGGGAGGGGGTGGGGGGTGACCTGGGCTGGGAGAAGAGGAATCCCTTCCGCCCCTCCCCTTCTTCCCACTGTCTCTTACTCTATGGAACCCCCTGCCCCTCCCCCTCTCTCACTCACGGAACTCCCTTCCACCTGCCATTTCAGCAGTCACTTCATGTTCACTCATTCACGGTCTGTCTCCCCAGCCCAAAGAGCAACTCTTCATCCCCACTGAGCCCCTACTACCCAGCAGTCCCCACCCATCTCAGCTCACAACAGGGCTTGGAAAATGCTTGTCAAATGAGTGACCCATAATTCCCACCCTCCAGACCCCATGTGGCCAGGCAATGAAAGTGGGCCCTGGCAAGGGACAGGAGCGTCGCCCAGGAGACTTGGGGAGGAAAGCGAGAGCAGAAGTAGCATGGGGGTGGGCAGGGAGCAAGTGGTGGCAGTTGGTGGCCAGGCAGAGGGGATGGTGGACTGGTAGGGTGGCACTGTCTGGGCCCCAATTTTTGGAGAAGGCTGGGCAAGCCCCACGGGGCTTCAGGAGTAGGAGGCAGCCCTGTCACCTGGCCCCTCCCCATTCAGAGAGAGAAACAGGAGCACATGGTGCTGTGCACACAGGGCAACCCCTTCCCTCCCGCACCGCAGGGCCACAAGGGCCAATGGTGAAATGGGGGTGAAAGGACCAAAACCTTGGAACTGGAGGTAAGGGCACTCTCCCTCTGTTGGCATCGAAGTCTCCCTTATTCACCCTGAAAGATACCCCTCCTTGAAGCAAGCCACAGGCAGGCTCTGTTCCCCAGAATAATTATTTGGGGAAAGAGCCCCCCTCTTTGCTCCCTCCTCCCTAGCCCCAGGCTCCAGGTCAGAGTCCCACCCACAAGGTGGCCTCCTCTCATCCTCCCTAACTCCATTGTGGCCAGGCTCGTCTTTACTTGGGGAGAAAATGTGAATACTTTTCATGTAGCTTTTTGAAATAAATGGGGTTTGCCAAAAAAACGAACAAACAAACAAACAAAAAAACAGCCAATGGTAGCATTTGTTAAAGTGTGGGTGGAGGATGAACATCTGTGATACCATTCCCTGCATTTTCTGAAGGGGTGAAATCAGAGCCATGTGGAGCAACCAGCACTGGCAACATGGGTGGGCGATGGCAGCTGGCGTGGCCACTTTGGAGAAGTCCTGGGGGATCAGCTCAGCACACACCCACCTGCCCCACAGGTGCACACCCTACAGAAACTCACGTTCTGCACACCATCTGACATCACCAAGATGTTCAGAGCAGCCATGTTTGAATAACCCCAAACTGATAACCCCAAACTGGAAACCACCCCATGCCAGCCCACAGTGGATAAACAGATGTGGGAAAACCACAGGATGAGGCACTCCCAGCAAGGGGAAGGGACAGCCTACAGCCGTGAGAACAGCATGCGTGGATCTCGTCACAGCAAGTGGGAGAGGCAGACATGGGGGACATCCTTTCCCCTCCTGTTTCCATGCCAAAAACATGAGGTTCAAGAACAGGCAAAATTAATCTGTAGTGGGAACAAAATCAGAAAAGTGTTTGCTCTCATTGACAAGTAACTGGGAGGGAGCACGTGGGACTATTCTGCCCCTTGATTGGGGTGTTCATTCTGCAGGTGTGTGAAGATGTGTGCATTTAGATGTATGTGAAATTTATCTCAACAGAATAAAGAGAAATGTACAGCAAGAGAGTGCACTAGTTAGCAGGGTTTGCATTTCACAGCAGTGTGGATTGGTGTTTATAAAACGGCTTTGGTACATTCTGGGGTTCAGTAGTAGGTAAACAGGTTACAGATCATGGGAGCCAAGCCGCTCACTGTTGGGCAGGGGAGTTACACTGCCCTGAGTGTTGGAGGTATCAGTGTGAAGTCGTGGTCTTGTGAAAATGGATGGATGAATGAATGATGAATATGTTACAAATACACACATAAGTGTGTGTGTGTATCATATATCTGTATACATTATTTCCATGTCTGTGAATGTTTCTGTATTTCTATCTGTGTACACCGTCCCTCCCTCCTTCCTCTTTCACCCCGTGTCAGGAAGAGGCTGGGTGTCACTCAGAGGGCCTAAAAAGCATGACAGCACAGGAGCAGTAGGCACATTCCTATCCAGATCTTGGTTTCTAAATACCATGTTCCCTGGAGAACAGATTGATTCCAGGGCTGGTTCGAGGAATGCAAAAGATGAGCCTGGAACATGTCCTGTGCCGGGAAGTACAGAAGTGCTGAACGACGCCCAAGGGGGCTCCCACAGATCACATCTGGGACAATTTAAGCATCAAAAACAATGATATGAAAAGAGTAGGAGCAAATATATACGTCTGTGGACAGATGGGTAGGTGGCGATGTAGCTGGACACACAGGTGAGAGGAAAGGAGGGAGGGGTGGTGAGAACCTCGAAGCAGGTGGGGCAGCTGTGTTGGGTTTTAGTCTATTAAACAAAATTTTTTTAAACATAAGAAAGTAAAAAATAATTAGAGTTAAAATTCCTGAGTCTTTCTTTTAAAAAAGAAAAAAGGAAAGAGGAAGGAAGGGAAAAGAGGCGGGAGGGAGGAGAAGGGAACAGAAGGAAGGAGAGAGGAAGGGGAGAAGATAAAGCTTTTTTATTCACAGAATACAAACTAATCAATATGGGAGGAAGACAGAGCTAGAAAATGCCGGGCAGGTGCTCAAATAGGTGTGTAAACATTTGATGCGGAACTAGATAGTTACACAGTCTCAAAACACCCTTCTAAATGTTGCTTATTAATTACAAGAGGGAAATAACTTTACAGAGAAGGGAACTGGCAGATCTCATCCTAGTGATAAAGGATCATGAATGCTGATAAATCAACAATGCCTCCCCATACGATGCACGACCTGGGTCTGAGCTTGGTAACCGATGGTATGATAAATCATCAATGCCTCTCCATACGATACATGACCTGGGCCTGGTCATGAGGAAAGCCCAGCCAGACCTGCACGGAGGGGCATTCTACAAAATAACCAGCCAGTTCCCCCGTGCCACAAAAGACAACACAAGTCTACCATCAGCTCCCGCTGGAAGGCCACTGAGGCGCCACGACCAGGAATTGCATCGTGTGAGCCTGGACTGGGGCTTGACCTGGGAAATCAGTGCCACATGGGGCAGCACTGGGGCTGCTGGTGAAGCTGAGCTGGGCTGTGAGCTAAATTCTAGTATCGTATCCACACTACAATTCTTTATTTCCGTAAATGCACTGTGGTTATGAGAGAATATCCTGGTCCTCAGGAAATAGGCACGAAGTAAGTGGGGTAAAGAGACACAATGTCTGTCTCCACCTGCGCTCCAAGGTTATGAAGAAATTATGTGCAAATGCGTACGTGTGTGTGGACAGACAGGTAGGTGGCTAGGTAGGCGGACAGACAGGTGAGAGGAAAGGAGGGAGGGGCAGAGAGAACCTGGAAGCAAGTGGGCAGGTGTGCTGGGCAAAGGTGCTCGGAGTGCCTTGCACCATTCGTGCAAACATCCTCTGATCCAACATCACCCCCCACGGTATAAAAAGAAATATGTTTGGTTTTGTCCCACTTTCTGGCATGGAGCTCCAACCCTTGGAATTTGCTGAGTGACTGAAGTGTATTTTGTTATTCATAACGAGCCCCTCTGATCACACATGAATTTATGCTAATGAGGTGACCTAGGGTGGGGCCCGTAGTTGGTCTCTGCTGGGGCTGGTCACCAGAAAGGCCAAGCCATTCGAGGACTGGAACTTCCGGCCCCACCCCCTGGTCTCTGGGAAGGGGTGGTGGGTGCTGGAGATTAAATTCTAGAGAAACTCTTTGACAATGAGGTTTGATGAGCTTCCGGGTTGAGGCGTGGGGAGGGTGGCACCCTCAGAGGGCGTGGGAGCTGGGCACCCTGGCCCCTAGTCCTCGCCTTGTGCGTGAGTTCCTGAGTCATAGCTTTCAGGATAAATAAGAAAGGTAAGCAAAGGGCCTCCTGTTCTGTGAGCCAACCCAGGGAATTGTCAAGCCTGAGGATGGGGTCACAGCACCCCCGGTTTAGAACCACTTCGTCAGAAGTGTGGGCGGCGACCTTGGACTTGTGATCATTAGTGTCTAAAGTAAGGGCTGAGCCCTTAACCTGTGGGGCCTGAGCTAACTCCAGGTTGTTGGAGTCAGAACTGAAATGAATTATAGGGCACCCAGTTGGCGTCTGTAAGAATCCGTCGTTGGTGTCGCAAAACACCCCACCCCCCGAAACAAAACAGACATGGAGCAATCGGAATTCCTCAAATGCTGCTGAGGGGAGTGGGAACGGGCACAACCACTTTGGAGCAGATATCCAGCAGAATCTGCTCCACACACACACTACGCATGCACCATCAGCACCACTCCTCCTTAAAACCCTACAGAGAAGACGTGTGCATCCCGAGGCACACACGGGAGCCTTCGGGGCACCGCCACTCCTACTAGCTCCAAAGTGGAATCGGCCCAAAGGCCCATCAGCGGTAGAGTAGATAAATACATCGTGGTGTACTGACCTAATTCATATACGCCCAGGACCCAGTGGTGCATTCCACCTGCCCAGTGGAATTCCACCCAGAAATGAGAATGTCGGCTCTACCACTAAACACAGCAGCACGGACCAACTTACAAAGACAATGCTGGCACGTCCTTGTGGGGCGTTGTGCTAGGCTCCAGGGATGTGAGCATGAGGAGGACATTCTGGCCTCCTGGGTCACAGCCCCTCAGTGCAAGAGATCAAGGCATCGCCGTGGGGGCGGGGTCTTGAGGGACGCGCAGGAAGTCTGGCATGCAGCCCTGTTCACACTGAGGGGCAGGGCCTTCTGTTTGCTTCAGCCTGGTGCCCAAAGTCCTGGTAGGATGCAAGTGGGTGCCCCGGAAATGTCTGACTCCAGAGGCGAGGGACTGAATGAATGGCAGGCACATCACGAACCTGCAGAAATGCATCAGCACGCACTTGCCGGAGCCAAGTCTAGATAAGGACACCCATGTCTCCAGCCCCACCTGGGGTATGACCTGGAGGTGCTGGCCAGCTGCCACCCTGCAGCTGAGCACGCCCAGGCTCACCTGTTCCCTAAGACTGTCCCCTCCACTAGTCCCCGGCAACCAGAGTCCTCGGAAGTCACTGCAAGAACTCAGCAAACCCCCTTTTCCATCTTCTCTTCGTGATCCCTACCCCCAGCAGGAGGGCTGATGGGACACGCTCTGCCCTATTACATTCCTCATGTGTGGCTGTTGCAATTTCAGGGCAGGCTGACTGACCCACATAACTGGGAAGCATGTTCCTAGCGAGCACCCAGGCCCAGGAAGCTGAGCTGAGGACACCCACATGCAGGGCCATGGGAGCCCCCTGCCAACAAGCCTCTGGCCTGCCCACTCCTTGGCTGTGTGGCAATTAGGCCAGAGGCGAGGCTGACTCTAGAATTCTCCATTCAATGAACAGGACCCGAATCACGGTGCCTGTGTGTGCTCACCCAGCGGACTCTCTTGCCCAAGAACTTTTTAAAACGAAGGAAGAAGAAAAAGATAACAGATGACACAGAAGTGAAAACAAACGCCTTTTGTGTGTGTACCTTCAACAAACATGGAATGCATGCTTACTATGGACCAGCCACACCCAGCCTTTGATTGACATTTCCAGAACGAAGAAGCTGGCTGGGCTCAGGAGCTGGGTTTGCGAGTGGCTATGGCGGCGTAGTGGTGAGGTCCACGGTTCCCACACTTCGCAGATGAAGACCCGAAGCTCAACAAGACAAAATCCCTGAAAGGCATCACCAGTGGGTGCTACAGCCAAGGGTGGAACCCCAGCCGGGCACATGATCCCGAGGCCCAGTTAGAAAACAGCAGCATCCAGGGGGTGGCCAGTCACTGGGTTCATTCAATCGTCTGGCAAATGAAGCAGAGGAAGCCTTTCTGTGTTTCCCAGAATGGGGGCAGGGACTCCTCTGGGGTCTCACACTCCAGGAGAGGACCCAGGCCACACAAACAAGTCAGGAGAGGACAGCGAGCTTTGGGGAAGGGAACCCCAGGAGTTACTGCAGCCAGGGGAGGGTGGGGGCCGTAGGTGGGGGAGGGGGGGGGGGGGGGGGGGGGGGGGGGGGGGGGGAATGCCAGGAAGGCTTCCTGGGGAAAGGGCCTAAGAGCCGAGCTTCATTCACATATCAGCTAGGCTCAGAAAGCTGGTAAGAGTTTATCTTATACAAGGGAGAAGAGGGGAGGGATGGTGTTCCTGGCACTGTAAGAGCGAAGCCGAACAGGCCGGGAACCCCAAGGCGCAGGGTGTGAGTCAGGCAGCAGGAGTGGCCAGGAGGTGGGGCTGCCTGTCTGCGCCTCCCCCTGGGCCAGGCAGGAGAGCCGGGTTTATAGCAGCAGCCGCTGCTGGGTGCTCTGGAGCCAGAGAGTCCCTGGGGCAGCATGCTGTGTGCCCTGCTCCTCCTGCCCAGCCTCCTGGGGGCCGCCATGGCCAGCCCCACCTCAGGCCCCCAGGGGTGTGCCAAGGGCTCGGCGGTATGGTGTCAGGATCTGCAGGCAGCTGCCAGGTGTGGGGCCGTGGCATACTGCCAAGGGGCCGTATGGAACAAGCCCACCATGAAATCTCTGCCCTGTGACCTATGCCAGGACATAGCAGCCGCCGCAGGCAACGGGCTGAACCCTGACGCCACGGAGTCTGACAAGCTGACTTTGGTGATGAAGGCATGTGAGTGGCTTCCCAGCCAGGAGTCTTCAGCCAGATGCATTTGGATGGTGGACACCCACCGTCTAGCCGTCCTGAGCATGCTCCGCGGGGCCCCGGACAGCGCCCCAGCACAGGTGTGCACCGCGCTCAGCCTCTGTGAGCCGCTGCAGAGGCACCTGGCCACCCGGGGGCTGCTCTCCAAAGAGGACACCTCCAAGGCTATGGCTCCGTTCATGGCCGATGGGCCCCTTAGCTTCCACCCTCCGCAGATGCCTGAAGGAGCTCTGTGCCAAGACTGTGTACGGCAGGTCTCCCGACTCCAGGATGCTGTCCGGGCCAACGTGACCTTGGCTGACTTGAACTTGGAGGAGCAGTGTGAGTCCGTGGGGCCTGGCCTGGCTGTCCTCTGCAGGAACTACCTCCACCAGTTTTTTGTCCCTGCTGAGCAAGCACTGAGGCTGCTCCCGCCGAGGGAGGTCTGCGAGAAGGGGGGATTCTGTGAGGAGCTAGTGGCTCCTGCCCGCTTGACTCAAGTAGTGGCTGTGGACAGGGTCCCCTCGCTGGAACTAGGGTTGCCGAGGAAACAGAGTGAGATGCACATGCAGGCCGGCGTGACCTGTGAGGTGTGCATGAGCGTGGTGCAGAAGCTGGACAGCTGGCTCATGTCCAACAGCTCTGAGCTCATGATCACCCACGCCCTGGAGCGCGTGTGCACAGTAATGCCCGCCTCCATCAGGAAGGAGTGTGTCATCTTGGTGGACACCTACAGCCCCCCTTTGGTGCAGCTTGTGGCCAAAATCACCCCAGAGAAGGTGTGCAAGTTCATCCGGCTGTGTGGCAACCAGAGGCGGGCGCGGGCAGTCCATGAAGCCCATGTAGTCGTGCCATCCCCAGAGTGGGACGCAGAGAACCAAGGCAGCTTCTGCAACGGGTGTAAGAGGCTGCTCACGGTGTCCTCCAACAACCTAGAGAGCAAGAGCACCAAGCGCGACATCCTGATGGCCTTCAAGGGCGGCTGCAGCCTCCTGCCGCTACCCTACATGATCCAGTGCAAGCACTTCGTCACCCAGTACGAGCCCGTGCTCATTGAGAGTCTCATGGACATGATGGACCCTGTGGCCGTGTGCAAAAAGGTGGGGGCCTGCCACGGCCCCAGGACCCCAATTCTGGGCACTGACCAGTGTGCCTTGGGCCCGAGCTTCTGGTGCAGGAGCCAGGAGGCTGCCAAGCTGTGCAATGCCGTGGACCACTGTCAGAAGCACGTATGGGAAGAGACGCCCCTCCACACCGGGGAACATGCATGACCGTGGCCGCCAGAGCCTGCTAGTGAGGCCCAGGAGGCTCCTGTATCCCACAGGATCCCCAAGAGGTGGGTGCTTCCCCTGTCCCCATTTCACAAATGAGAAACTGAGGCTCCAAGGAGGGAGGCTGAGAAGGAGCAGAGCTGAAGTTCAAAGCCAGGCATTCCTGACCCCGAAGGCCTCTCTCTTAACTGTGCTGCACGGCTTTGCCTGCGAAAGCATCTTTACTAGACTGGAACAAACTCGTGTGACCCGCTTCCCCACGTAGCCAAGGCTGCCCCTTCATCTCCAAGGCTGTGATATTGCTGATGGTCCCGTGAGAATCTGGCCATAGCTTTGGGGCCCCTTTACCTTCTGCTGGATGGACGCCTGTCTGTGAGCACGGCTGCGGTCATGGCTGGGTGAGCAGAGGCAGGGACAGATGGAGGCGTGGAGGTCCAGTCACTACTGGGGCTGTTACCTCTTAACAACAGCTGGGGGTGGGAGTCTGGGTCTCACTCAGGCCAGAAATTCTCAACCTGGAGTCCCTGGGGGTAGCTTCCAAGGGTGTGTGCAAGAGGCGCGTGTCTCTGTACATTACTGGGGACAGGTATGGGGCTTTGGCCACATTCTCCACAGGCTGCTGGGCTTCAGAGCAGTCCCCCTCCCCCACCATGTCTTAGCTGCCGCAGGGTCCCTCTCTCTCCTTGTAGCCCAGACCCTCAGCTGCCCTGGCAATGAAAAGAAGGAAAGTCTTGGGGTGTGCTCAAAATCAGGAGAGCAAAACGTGCCAGGCAGAAGCCCCCAGGAAAAGCCGGAGGAGCCTGGGGTGGCCACGGGGGTGTGAAGAGCAAGGGCAAAGACAAGACAGTGAGCACGGCCCTCCAGCTGTCCGAGCCTCAGTTTTCTAATCTGTACAATGGGGATGATCATACCTGCCTTGTGAGGATGTTGATACAATTCACACAAGTCCTAGAGCCCCTTCCCCTGAAGAGTCTGCTAGGACCAGAAAGCCCATCTTAGGGGCCCAGAAGGGCACCCAGGAGAGTCTGGCTATGCAAGTGCTGTGTAAACCACCGGCGTTCTCCAAATGATGTGTGCTGTGTTTTTATTCTCGGGGAAGACGCAGGTCCCAGAGCTGTCACAACAGCCACCACCTTGCCCCAATGCCCCCACCTCGCCTCAGTGCCCCCTGCCCGGCAAAAAGCCTCCAGGGGCTTCCAGGGCTTCCAGCTGGGTTAAGTGCCCCTGTGGCTTCTGCTCATGCTGTGCGGTCCCCCTAAGACACTGTCCCCCCTCCAGGAGAGCCCCTGGCCATGACCCTGCAGTGTCCTTGCACCTGGCCCAGCGCCCACGCACAGGAGGGGCTCACACATCCGGGAGCTGCACGCATGGGTCCGGGGGTGGAAGCTGGCATTTCATGTGAGGCCCATGTGTTAATTCTCCTCTTGAGCAAGAGATACGGCAGGCCTGGATGGACGGGATGTGAGGGGGTGCTGTTTTCCAAGAGGCCACACCTGAACTCTTAAGTAACCGTCGCAGGCCTGGGCCACCACCCACGAACACAGGTACACTTGGCCTGAGTTTCTGGATGCCTCAATAGTGGTCCCTGTTGGCTGGGCAAGCCTGGGCCTGCTGGGTAGCCACACAAAAGATTCTGCCAGCAAGGGGTGGCAGTGGTGCCCGGCCACCGGATAGGCCATGGGAAGGCAGCTGTGCACCAGACTTCGAAACACGGGCCCGAAGCTGTCAGCCTCGGTACCTGCCTCTTCCCCCGAGACCACCCGCCCTCTCCAGGAGCAGCCCCAGAGGCTCTCCCTCTGCCTGCTGGGAGGTGTCCCCACCCTCCTCTAGCTTGGCCAAGAGTCGGGGGGGATACCTGCTGACAAGTGTGTGTGCCATGACCTGAAATCCCCCAAGAGGTCACCTGTGAGAGGCCGGGAGGGGGCAAGCGCCACACCTGCCAGGTGACCCAGCTCAGCCCACCTGCCCCCACCCCAGAGCTACCTGCAGGGGGTGGTCAGGGCAGGGTGTCTCCACATCCTCTTCCCCACCCACCCCTCAGGCCTGGGTACCAGCTGCTCCCACAGACCCACTGACTGAATGTGTCCCTACTAGATGGTTGCCCATGATGACCCCACAGGCCCCGCTGCCCACCCAGGTCCTGGGCACGGCCCTGCCGCACCCCCACAGGGGCCCTCTGACCCCTCCACTCACTCGTCTGCCACCAAAGCTGTGGAGGCCTGTGGCAGGGCCTCAGTCACCTCCATCCCATGTGCCTGGCACTGGTGCCAAGCCCAGAGCACAGGAGGCGCTCTGCAACTGTCTTTGCAGGGTGGCTGCCTTGGGGACTAAAGGCAGAGAGGCAGGAGGAGGAAGGGATGGGCCTGCTATTGCTGATGGCAGCACCGCCACTCAGCACGGAGACTGCGGCTTAAGGAGTCCATCCAAACGACTCCACAGCTGCTGTTCCAGGCTGGAAAAGGCTTTTCAGGGGAGGGCCCTGTAGCTGCCCCGCTGTGGGAGAGGAGGAGCCAGCCCAGAAGAAGAGCAGCAGGCCCTATCGGGCCTAGAAGTCTGGGAGACCCATCCCAGCACAGATGGGACATCAAGACCGACGTTGAGCGTGGATGTCCCAGAGGCAGGTGACCGCTCCGCAGGGAGGAACGCCTCTGCCTGGGAGGAGGGAGAGGGGTCCCGCCGGGCTGCCAGAGCTGGGCAGGTACCCACACCTTCAGCCAGACACACGCTGGGCATTCTCCAGATGCGGTCGTAAGGTGGAGGCCTGGGACGCCACGGAACACCCATACACGCTGCCCCTCGTGATTTCTCAGCCACACCGGGGTGCAGAGGGGCTGGGGGAGCGGCGAGAAGGGTTTGGCTGTCTGGCTTTTTTTTTTCCCCCTTAGGGCTTTTCTTAGAAGTGATGTGTTGTTAGAAACTTCAAACCAGATATAAATACATCCAGTTATGTTCTCTTTTGGGTGCGTGTGTGTGAATAATTTATACAAATTCAGGCTCTCCTGGAAAGTGGGGAAGAGCAGTCCGTGGGGACAGCTGCCTTCAATGTGGGGACAGTGAGCCCTGAGCCCAGGAGGGCACATCGGGGACGGCCAGCACTGTCCATGCTCCTCCCCCTTTCACTTTCCATGACCTCCAGGGATGAAATTCAAATCCCATTCCTTACAACGAGAAGCGGGCCTGGAAAAGCTTCCCAAGCATACCCAAGTGCCAGGCACCACAGGGCCCAGGACAATGGTCCCTGGCCACCGGACGGGGCTGCCAGCCTGCTGGGCACGGCTCCAGGAGCTGTGCTGGCTTCACTCGCGGACATTACATAGCCACCGAGAGACAGGGACTCTTCTTATTCTATTCCCCAGCAGAGGACGCTGAAGCCAGAGAGGTCAAGTAACTTGCCCAAGGCCACACAGCCAGTAGCGGAGGGAGCAGCAGGCTCAGGGGCTATGCTCTGTCCTCATACCTGCAACATACAAGAGTCCACGTGCAAGTCCTGACCCCACCACTCTGTGGCCTTGGTTCAGTGTTCTCATCCCTAACCAGGGAGACCCCACCTCCCCGTCCTCCGCAGGACGGAGGGTGCCCTGTGGGAGGGACCCACCGGGTACATGCACAGAGGGGAAGGGGCTTCCCAGGCACATGCCTCCATGACACATCTGCCTTTTCTCGGTTTTTCCAGCTGGCCCCTTAAAATGCGTTTTCATTGTTGTATTTTTGCAGGTCTTTCTCTTCAGTTACACTGTGATTTCCAGGTCTATTAAGGCGGATTCACTTTCCCAGAGTATCTTAACCACTCTCTGCTGCTGTTTCCTTCAGGTCTCCCACACCAAATGCCCTTAGAGCGGAAGGCGTGGTAGGACTTGGTAAATTAGCCAAATGCTGATGCCGAGGCCCTGAGGGCGTACAGCGGCGCAGGGACGCCCAGCTGTTGTGAGCCCCCAGTAGCGTCTCCAGGGAGCTGGGGTGGAACAGAGCGGCATCAGGGAAGCCCATCCTGGGCTCCAGCCATACCGCAGGGGGCCTCAAGATGTCACAGGCTCCTTCCCCAGTGCTCTAGGCAGGGGGTGTGCGGCCCGTCCCCATACACACACACGTGCATGCACCTGCGCCTCGATGCAGACGGGTTTGCACCAAGTCAAAAGTCACCAACTCTGCCAGCCCTAGACCAACCCTTGTGTCCTCTCTTCCTCAATTTTCTCATCTGTGAAATGGTCACAGCAGCCCCACGTGCCTGCTCAGCGGCGAGGTTTCCAGGTCACAGTGACGGCGAGTCCTGCCAGCAGACGCCTGCTGTGAGCCAGCCACTCGGCTCACTCAGACTGGTGAAGAGACGCCTTCCTGGGGTCGGGGCTCCCCCGCCCCGCCGCCCCCTCCTGCCTAGTCTCATCACAGCAGTGATCCTGACAAAATCTAAGTCCGGGCCAGCTCACAACCCCCTCACTCCCAGTAAAAGCAGATAAAAGCTGAAGCCCTTACCAATCCAAGGCACCGTCGGCCAGGTGGACCCCACCCTGGCGCAGCCCAGCCCCTCCCCTTGCTCCTTCCTCTCCAGCTACCCTGGCCTTGCACACACCCCAGCCCACCCCAGGGCCTTTGCTTGGCCCTAGACGTGCCCCTCTCAGCCCCTGCGGCTCAGGCCTGCCCTGCAGAACTCCGCACAGCAGTCTCTCCGCTCCCCCCAGCCCTTCTCACCACCACTCCACACGTGTCCGTCTCAGCTGCCCTCACTGCCCTCGGCCCCACAGCTGACTGCTGGGCTATCTTGCTGTGGCCAGGCTTCCCCTGGAATGCGAGCTCCAGGAGGCAGGAGTTTGCCTCAGTGGTCCCTGCCACAGCCCTGCCACCAGGACAGAGCCCAGCATAGAGCAGGCTCCATGAGCACTGGAAGCGCAAAGGAGCACGGGCAATTCTGGGGCCTTCAGCCCTTGGGTCTGCCCTCTGTGGGTGAGATCACCAGTGCTGATGCCGCCCTGGGGCTGCGTGTTCCTGAGAGGGCCTAGCCACGCCCATACCTTTCTGGTGTACCAAACGGAGCCCATCCTTCAGTAAATGAAGGTGAATCCGCTCTGCTCAGTTCCAACAGCCGCCCCAGGAACACTGTGTAAGGCAAGGCTGCCCTCCACAGCTGAGGCGAAGTTATGGGCAGACAGCTCCACCGCAGGACCACAGCTGATGGCTGGGTGGGACCTGGGTGCAGAAGCCCAGGGACACATGCCCCCGGAAGAGCCCTCAGGGCAGACCCGAGGTGGGCGAGCCTGCTCCTGGCCTCTGGCTGCACCTCAGCCTCCCTTCACCCCGCTCAGGGGTGGTGATAGGGTTCGGATGCCAGGCCCCTCCAAAGCTTGTGTTGAAATGCGATTTCCCATACACCCCGCAGACCCCAGCACCCGCCTCCCCTGTGCCCCGCAGACCCAGCACCCGCCTCCCGTACGCCCACAGACCCCAGCACCCGCCTCCCCTGCGCCCCGCAGACCCCAGCACCTGCCTCCCGTACGCCCCGCAGACCCAGCACCCCGCCTCCCGTATGCCCTGCAGACCCCAGCATCCACCTCCCGTATGCCCACAGACCCCAGCACCCCACCTCCCGTACACCCCACAGACCCCAGCACCCACCTCCCATACGCCCTGGAGGCCCCAGCACCCGCCTCCCGTACGCCCCACAGGTCCCAGCACCCCGCCTCCCGTACGCCCCGCAGACCCCAGCACCCCACCTCCCGTACGTCCAGCAGACCCCAGCACCAGCCTCCCGTACGTCCCGCAGGCCCCAGGGATGGGGTGAAAACAGCCAGGTTCGGTGACTCAAAGCCCCCCAAGAGCCCAAGTCCAGCCACACAAGAGCTTGCTCTTCTCCCAGAGGCCCCCGAGGTCACCCTGCACGCGCCCGCGCTGGCTATGCTGCCATTCGCGCTCCTCTGGAGCTCCGGCTGTGCCAGGATTCTCCCCAGCACTCTCAGACTCTCCCGACCCAGGCTGCAGCCCCGGGAGGCCATGGCCAAGGGCAGGTGGGCGCGGGATGGAACCCCCACACTTCCTGTGCCCTTCACCACTGAGCCCTTCGTTGGCAGAGGGGCCCCGCCTTCACGGCTGCCCCCAGGAAGCCTGTCCTCAGGGCCCCATGGCTCCAAAACATGCCCCCCGCTGTCTTCTGGGTTCAGGCCCCACTCAACACAACTGGACGTTGCCAGGGCAAATATGGAGTCTGGGAGACCAGGCAGTAAGGCGGAGACACAAGGGCTTCACAGATGGCACGGGGGGGGGCACCTCCCCACTCGCTACTTGTGTGACCCTGGGCAAGCCGCTGACCAGCTGGCAGCCTCAGGCACCCCATCAGTACACACGGATGGTAAAGGTACCCTCTCTTGTGGGGTTTGTCCAGGGAGGAAATGAGGACCGCATTGAGCACAGCCCAGGGCCTGGCACACACAAGACACCCGATACCTGTGCTACGCCCATC
The DNA here is from genome assembly GCF_001604975.1 of Cebus imitator. Taxonomy (NCBI): domain Eukaryota; kingdom Metazoa; phylum Chordata; class Mammalia; order Primates; family Cebidae; genus Cebus; species Cebus imitator. Next base: position 5,963,042 of record NW_016107432.1, read on the forward strand.
GAGCTGACGGCACCAGCCCTCCCTGCGCTTCCTACCCAGGGACAATGCTGGAGGGTCTTGCTGCGTCGCTCAGGCTGGTCTCAAATTCCTGGCTTCAAGCAATCCTCCTGCTTCAGCCTCCTGAAGGATTGGGATTACAAGCGTGAGCCACCACACCTGGCCTACAACACTTTGCAACATGGTTCGTAGCAGTGGGCCCTAGGAGCCACCCTCGGGGCGCCGTGTGTGCTGGGAAGGCTCTTCGAGAGCTGCACAGTCTCCCTGGCCCGTAAAGCCTGCAAAGCCGTCCTGGGGCCTCCACTGGCTCAGAGCCGCCAGCCCTGAGATCCGACGGTCCCCTCACTGCGGGTGGGAGAAAACGTCTCAGGAACAGCAGACCCAGGCATCCTCCCCAGGCAAAACACAGGCCTTGGCCCGAAACTCCGCCCTCCCTACCTTCTCCTCTGGGTCTGCAGCCACAGGGGAGCCTTGCGAGTGCCCCTGTTTCTGGAGGGCATAGGCTGATGAACAGCAAAGGGCAGAGAATGAAAACCACAACACCTTCCACGCCTCCTGCGTCCCAGGGGAGAAGACACAGGCTGGCCCTCCCGAGACCTGTACGCAGGCCTAACTCCCCAGGCCTGGATCATGACGCCTTTGTGCCTCGGTTTCCCTTCGGTAACCAGAAGAAGCTGGACTAGATTGGGGCACAAGCTCAAAGAGCCCCAGGGCCCAGAAGTGTGGGCGAGGCAGAGGCCGGGCCCCATCCAGTGGGCCACCCTCCTCAGGGGGACTTTGAGGCCCTGTGAGGATGCTGGCCTGCTGCCACCCCCTTCCTCACTTCTCCAGTGAGGGGGAACCCCTGGCTGCTCATGTGAGACCTCACAATTCCTAAATGCTGACCGTGCAGTCACTGCGGACTGAGCTGGGCTCTCTTCAGGCCTTGAACTCCCTGCTATAAAATGAACGTGATTTGGTGCCTGGGCCTCCTGACAACACTTTGACAGCTCAGAAGCCTTGGGGGTTTGTCTGTGAGACCCAGGAAGGGAGCAGAGCCACTCAGGAGTAGGGTTCCTAATCCGGGAGGGGTCAGGTGTCATTTATTTAGGCCAGTGGGAGTCACTACAAAATGAAGGGGAAAGTCTGGCCACGCCCAAACCAGTTTCTCAGGCCGGCATTCCCAGGACGCGCAGGGGACCGAAACCAGGACAGCAGACTCGGAGAGGCGCCTCCGCATGCAAGGCCCTTTCTCCGGCCCGCTCATCTCAGGGGAAGTCTGCTGCCCAGGCTGCGGCTCTGGAGACTGACAGCAGGACTTGCCAAAGGCCACACAGGCCCAGCCTGGGGAACTCTGGAGCCCAGGGTCACCCCACAGCGGTCAAGGCCAGGGATTTGGAGCATTCAGCAAAACCGGAAAGGGAGGCTCCTGCACGGGGCGCCGTTCCTCATGATACTGCTGTGGGAGGATCCGATGCTCTGGGCAGTGAGAGGCTGGAGGGAGCAGGAGGGAGGAGGCGCACCTGCAGCCTGTGGAATCTGGCACCTCCTGGAACTGCACCAACGTCCCGTCCCAGGTCCCTGAGCTCAGCCCACAGCAGGGACAAGGTCACAGAAGACTGGGGATCCATTCCACCTTCCTGCTGACCCTGCAGCCCTCCAGGGCACAGCACCGAACCAGCGTCCTGGGAGCAGAATGCCTGCCCCTCCCTCTGGAGGTGGTGCCCAGGATTGTGTGGTTTTAGGGCAGGCTCCAAAACGCACTGGCTGCGTGGCCTTCCTGGGGCACACGGGGGCCTGTCTGTGCTGAAGGCGTGGTAGGGAGGGTTTAAGGGGGTCTCACATGCAGAACGCCTACCACTGTGCCTGCACACCCTCACCCCTCCATCCTGCTGAGAGCCCCAGAGAAGAGCCATGGCCGGCACAGGGGCTTTGGGCTGGGGAGCTGCTGTGAGCCCTGCGGAGGGTGGGGGGGGTCACATGTCATGTTAGCAGAGGGGGCGTCCCTGCCGCCATGAGGAGGTGGGGAGCGGCAAAGAGGAGGGGTCCACTGCCCACACACTGGGGGACTTGGGACAGCCTCTAGATCTTTCCAAGCCTCCATTTCCTCCCCCAATTCAGAGGACTGTGTGGACCCGGATTTTATAGCCAAGGGGCCAGGCAGTGGACAGAGGCAGTGAAGCCAGTGGGACAATGGGATGTTTCCACAGTCACACAGAACCCAGGACCAGAGCACCCAGGCTGGAGACAGAGCTTGCCAGTCCTTCCTGCCCACCACTGCCTGCCACTGTGGGGTTTCCTGAAAGACCTCCAATGACCACCCCACCCCACTCTACAGACGAAGAACCAGAGGCTCAGAGGGAGCGTAGAGCTTACCGGGAGTCACACAGGCAACAATGGCAGAGCCCCCTCGCTGGGCCAAGCCCGCAGCTCCGTCCCACCACCCGCTCCTCACACATGGCCAGGAACAAGGCGAGACCCAGGGTGACAGTCCAGGGGCCCAGGTCCTGGGAAAAGCTGGCGACATCCCGCTCTCCGCTGGGCCAGCAGCACCCTCCCAGCTGTGCACAGACCCACAGGTGCCAGGACGGGGAGTGCCCTGCCGCCCTCCTAAGACAGCACGCCGAGCCCTCGCTGGGGAGCGAGGAGCGCGCCTCTTCCCAACGCTGCATTGATGATGCCACCTCGGGAGCTTGACGCTGGCTGCCATGGGGGAGAATTTATACCACAAAAACTGGCAGATGTTACACGTCAGTGTTGCTGGGTTTTCTTTCTTTTTTCCTGAGTGCTGGTTGTTCAGCATTCAACAGCATACCACTGTTCTAAAGAAGGATGCCAAAGAAAGCCACCCACCCCACCCCAGAGATCACCGTGGGGCAGCCATGGTCTCCCAGCACGTGCTCATGCCAGGGGCTAGGCCAGGGTCGGGCTGGTCCCAGGCACAAAACTGACCTGTCCCCCTAAACAGTGATCGCAGGCCAGCCTCTCAGACGGGCCAAACGAAATGTCCAGTCTGAGCTGGGCATGGTGGTGCACGGCTGTGATCCCAGCACTGGGGAGGCTGGGATGGGAGCGCCGCTTGAGGCCAGGAGTTGGAGCCTGCAGTGAGTTATGGCTGCACCACTGCACTCCAGCCCAGGCGACAGAGCGAGACCCTGTCCCTAAAAAGCAAAAACCCTCCTGTCTCCACGTTCCACTCCACGGGAGGGCACCGGAATGCAAGAGTGAACCACACAGCCAGTGCTGCTGCTTCCTCCAGCCTGTCACCTAACGGAGCAGACACACAGGCCACAGAGAGGGAAATAACAGTGGTAACGTTCTCAAAGGAAACGGCATTAAAGTGACATCATCATCAATAATGCACTTAAGTCCTGAGCAGTTATAATCAGTGCAATGAAAAGAAAACAGCATGGAACCAGAGCCTCCAACGCGGAGGGCACCTTTCCTAGGGTGGATAGTTGGGGTGGGGGTGGCTCAGAGGAGGTGGCCTTCAGCTGGCACCTGAGGAATCAGAGCCAGCAGGTCAGGAGCACTTCCAAGGGAGGCATGAGCTGGGGCAAAGGCTGGGAAGTGGAGAGAGGGGAAGAGGGCGGAGGAGGCAGGTGCTGGGACAGGTACATACTAGGACCTTTAGAGAGCTGGCCAGGGAGAGGGGCCAGGGCCTGCGGATCCCCAAGGGTACGGGGGGGCTACGTGGACCTCCTGGTGTGCTGAGAAGCCCTGGGTCCATCAGCAGCAGGCAGTGGGGAGGCCTCTGTGCTCTCAGACCTGGCCTGGCACTGACCCACAAGGCGACGGGGCAGGAGCACCGAGGGGCTGGCGCTACCCACCTCTGCCCCCAGCACTGACCTGCACTGCAGGAGGCCTCAAACTGGAGTGTAGACCCCAGCCCCAACACGCCAGCCCAATCCACACACCTCCCTCGCTGGACAGCCGTCATGGGCCCACAGGCAGTGCTTATGGAAAGGAAGGCCAGAGAGGGGTCTGCCCAGGCTGCGGAAGGGGGCAGAGCAACCAGGACTTAGAAGACGCTACAGGCTCCAGGAGAACATTCCCCCAGCCTGGAGCCAGGTCCCGGAGAAGGGCATGGCCCAAGGAGACCGAGCTGGGCTCTGAGACAAAGCAGCCCAGTGGCCCACTCCAGAGGGCGGTGACAGGAGAAGGTCAGGGACAGAGACACAGTTCTGACATGCTGAACCCAGGCGGCGCGTCCGACCACGTTAGGTGGGGTGATGACTGACCCGTACAAGGTGGTGGGCTTGGTTTTCCAAAATGCAAGGCTCATGGAGGAAAGTAGCTAAGGGGGCACCGACCAGGCTGGAATCCTCCAGACTGGGGGAGGCCAAAGCAGAGGCAGGAAAACCAGAGAGGGGCCACAGTGGCCATCCCACAGAGCCTGCGGAGGCGCCAGGCCCCAGGGCCTCGCCTATCCACAGTCACTGACTGTCTCCAGCTCCGCTGCAGACAGAGGCCACGCTGTGGCTTTGGAGATGCACACTGACCACACAAAGGGAGTTACTGGGGCAAGAACCTTACTTACCCCGCACACTCCCATTGCCAAGGAGTGTGGTGCTGCTAAAGGAGAAGCATGAGTGACCACAGCGAATTCCCTGGCGCATGCTAGAAGCCAGGCCTGGGCTCTGTATTTTACATCCATCACCACTGGACCCAGCAATGCTATTATCACAGATGGAGCAAACCTGGCTCAGAGGGGGAAAGGCACTTTCCCAAGGTCACACAGTTAACAAGAGGCAGAGCCAGGACTGGAACTCTGATCTCACAGGTCCACAAGCCTGCGTTCTTAGCCACCTCTCATGCACTCCCTCCAGGGCAGAGAGGAGACACAGGAGAAGCTGTGGGAACAGGGGCTGTCCCGGGAAACGCATGGCGTGGTGTGCCAGATGACCCGGCTGGGTGCCCCCTCTGACTCCCAGCACAGCCCAGTGCCTTCCCTGGGCCTTCAGCCAACAGCTTGTGCTGGGGACCCAAGCAGAAGTTTAAATACAAACACTGTGGGTGCAAGGGATGGAGCGAAACAGCCGCAGGGTCCCAAGAGAGAGCTGGGAACCAGGCCCAGGGCTCTATCTCCAAGGAGCATAACAGAACCAAACACCAGTGATGGCAAACATCTGCTGGTGTGCACGTGCTAACTGGGGCACTGGGAACCCTGCCGTCCCCTGCAACAGCAGACAGAGGATACAGGCGGGCAGAGGAGGCAAGCAGGAAGCACGGTGCCAGGCCGAGAACCTACTTTGCTTTGAGTGGCATCACGCATGCCATGAAGGCCCCAGCTTGCGGTGGTGGCAGGCGGGCTGGCTGGCGGAGCATGGCGGATAAGGTCTGAGAAGAGGCCTCAGGATCATGTGGGTCCTGAATCCCAGGGAGTCCTCCCCAGGGATGTGACTGCCGCTGCCCTAGCTTGCAAGATGAGGCCCAGAGCTCAGGGGAGGTGATGTGCTCAGTGAGGCCAGGAAAGAGAACAAGTGGGTAAGGTGTGCAGCCCCTCCAGTGACAGCAAACCACCTTCCATGGCCACACTGGACTCCTTGCCTTCCTGCGTCCCATGAGGTCTGCCTCCAGCCGGGAATGAAAGAAGCTTCCAGAACCTCTCCAGTGCCTCCATATGTCCACTGGCTGGCTGTGCCAACTGGACCCGAGCCCTGGACACTGAATCTCAGCCAGCTATCCCGGGGCCTGTGCCAGCAGGATATCGCTTGGTGCTTTCTCTCCTTGATCTCATCCAGGGAGAGAAGGCTCCCACGAACCTGCAAGGTAGAGAATATCACTGTGCCCATTTTACAGATGGGGACTCTGGGGCCCAGAGAGCTCCGGATGGGAGATGGAAGCACTTGCTTGGCACTCAGGTCTGCTGACCCCAAAGTGGTGTTGCTGCGGCCATTCTCTACTGGAGCCAGCTAGGTGTTCACAAGCCAAACCCTGGCCCCAGGGCACATGGTGGACTACATTTCCCAGCCTCCCTTGCAGATGCAAGCAGCCCAGTGGCTGAGATTTAGCCAATAGCGTGTGGCTGGAAGTTCTCCATATATAATCCACATTCTCTTGACTCCTCTGCTGGAGGACTCCTAGGCCCTGGTTAGCAGGAGAGGAGTGTGCAGAGCTATATGAGGGAAGGAATCTGAGTCCGTGCATCACACTGCTCAGAGAAGAGTTGCCCAGGAAGCACCTGGCTAGCAATACCCACACTGGACCATTGCACAACAGAGAAACTTCACCCTAGGAAGCCACTGGATCACTGGGGCTGTTTGCTGCTGCAGAAGCACACCCTGATATAGCTTGCTGCCTCTTAGATCCAGAGATCTAGCTTCTGTCTATACTTTCCTGGGGACCCAGCATGTCTCAGCCAAGTCCCTGGACCAGTGAAGAGGGGCCTGTTTGTCTGAGATGGGCTTGCCAATCTACAGTTCAGATGACACCAGCTCACCCTGGAAGAAGGCTGACTCAAAAAACACCAGTGTTTGCAGATGAAAGTTGAGAAACTGATGAGCTTCTGCAGGAAGAAATTCATGCACTCCAGAAATTATGGGCTCTTTATTGCAAAACTTTGCAAATAGGTGGAGGATTGGATGCCCGGAGCACTGACTGCAAAGGCTTAAATGAAAACCCATGAACTGGGCAAGGTCAAACAGAGCATGTGGTCCATTCAATATGGGGCCCATTGCTACAACCTTAGAGGGCACCCTTTCTCTATCACCCAAGTTCTGGCCATGTGTTTCTCGACAAGGCTCACACAGTCTTTCCTGGTGCTGCCAGGGTCCAAGGCCAGCCAGACCCCATGAGTGACTCCACCTGGCAGAAAGTTCTTCCCAATGGAGTCCTGGATCCTAGCTCTGCCCTCAGCATCCCAAGGCACTGCCTGTCTCCTGAACCCCAGAAAGCACTCAGCAGTTGGGAAACGGCCTCATACCTTCTCTTTTCCAGATCAAATATCTCTGTTGAAAAAAAAAATGGCTCAATTCATCCCCTACCCATATCCACACCCATTTGCAATGGTCCTTCCTTCAATAAGTTGAGTTATTTCCCACTTTTTGAATAAAGGTCAATCTTTGTGCTTTGCTTTGGTCAATGAAATTTGCAGAAGTGATTTTATGTGACTTCCAAGCCTATGCCTCAAGCCCTGTGTGCTGCTGTTCTTTCTTGAACCTGTGCCTAGGTGCCCTGTGTATAAGCCCAGGCTAACCTGCTGAAGGATGAGAGTCCTATGGCCCAGTCTTCCCCATTGCCCCAAGCAAAGGCCAGCCAAGCCTCCGAAACAGAGCCACCAAGATAACTGGCTGCTGACTGCAGATGCACAATTGAGCCAAGTCCAGCCAGCTGAGCCCATTCACAGAATCATAAGCTCAATGAATGGCTGTTGTTTTAAGCCATAAACTTGCTGGCGGCGGGGGGGTGGGGGGTGGGGGGCGGGGTGCAATTTGTTATGCAGCAAAAGCTAACTGATACATCACCATCCCGGCACCTTCAATGGTTCATCCACCAGAGGGCACAGCTTCCAGCGCCACTGATTTCTGAGCTAGCCTTTTTGAAACACGACGCTGTTTTTATAAGGGTCCTCGTGGAGTGGAGACAATGACCTCTGTGACCCCCACAACCCTGCCCCCAGCCAAATCCACTTCACACTTAATGTTCCATCCATTGTCAGTTTCTCAGACTTTGCGTGGGTGGTCTGCTCTGAAATACTCCAACGGTTGGCTAACTTAGATTCATCCTGAAGTCTTGGTGGGAGACCACTTCCCCAGGCAAGCCAGCCTGACCCCCGGGCCTGCATTGCTGCCCCGTCCCGAGCACTTCCACAGCACTTCCTCCTTACGGGATGGGCATCACCCGATGACTTGTCTGCCTCTCTGCTAGAACGTGAGGCCCATGGAGACAGAGGTGGTGTCTGCCTCATTCACACTGAATCTGCAGACTCTAGGGTACACCTGGAAGGTGCTGAGTGCTCAGAAAAACAAAGAAGAAAGGGAAGGAGGAAGGGAAGGCACGTGGGGTGAGGACGAAGAGGAAGAAGTGACAATGTACCTGGAAAGAGCCTCCAGTTGATGGCAACTGATACAAGCCAAGTGCCTGGAAGGTGCTTCATAAACGTCTGATGAGCCAGACACCACCAGCCATGAAGCTCCCCTGCCCCCAGGACCCCTCCATCCCTCCGCTAGCTCACTCTTGTGTTTCCTGTGGCATCAACTGAAAACTCATTGCTCCTTAGTGGGGCTGCGCCCCGTCACCCTTCACATGCCCTGGGGGTTTTTGCTGACCCATCCCTACCGGGGCTGGTTCAGGGGCCTCCTCCTCTCACTCCCCATTGCATTGAAAAGGGCGATTCGGCTCTCTGCATTTTCTGCAGATGAGAGAGGCCTGATGCAGGGACACAGGACTGCATGCCTGGCCAAGCTGAGGCCTGGCAGGGTCGGGGTAGGGATGGGGCCAAGTGCCACCTTCCAGGAAGTGCGGGTCCCACAGTCACTGAGGACATCACAAAGCACTTTTCCCCATCTCAGCAGACCCACTTTAAAGGTGGGAGAACAGGATTAGAATCGGCAGAGGACTTGTCCAAGGTCACTCCTAAATGGCAGAGGTGGGACATACAGAATCGGGTGCCCATGCTTCTCCCAAACTCAGACAAACATTAGCTTTTACCCCCAAACTAACATCCACGGCATAATAAAAACTGCTGCGTGGTTATCCCTGTGCTAAGCAAACGCCATCCAGAGTGTCCCACACAGTCCTCCCGTCAGCTCCTACTTTGTGGACAGGAAAAGCAGGCTCTAAGGAACACAGGACTTTGGCTTCCTGGCGTTGCCATCTCTCAGCCGCTCACAAGGACCCTCATAAAAAGAGTGTCATGCCTTGAAAAATCTAGCTTGCCTTCCATGCCACTCAGCCGCCAGCGCAATCCCCAGACACGCTCGCCCTGTAAACAGGTTTATGGCTCCATCCTTCAGCGCACACTTAGCGAGGTTTACTACACAGCAGAAAACAAAGACAGTTTCCTCGCGTTCCCCATGTATAAAGGTGGAGGGTTTCATCAAAATGCAGCACGTCTCCAGGGCAGAGCGTGCCTTTAATGCAAAGGGCAGGAGACCCAGCTCTGCTCTCCTCAGACCACAGGCAAAACGTATGCGTGTGTGGGTGCGTGGGTGCGAGAGCATGTGTGTGTGTGTGAATGTGTCATTGTGTGTGTGTGCATGTATGCATGTGTGTGCCTATGTGTGAATGTGTTCGTGTGTATGTGCACAAGTGTGTGCCTGCATGTGAGAGTTGTGCGTGTGCATGTGTCAGTGTGGAGGAGGAACTGTGTGTGTCTGCGTGAGTGTGCATGAGTGTGCGTAAGTATGTGTCAGTGTGGAGGAGGAACTTTGTGTGTCTGCGTGAGTGTGCATGAGTGTGTGTCAGTATGGAGGAGGAACTGTGCATGTCTGCATGAGTGTGCGTGTGTGTCAGTATGGAGGAGGAACCGTGCGTGTCTGCAGAGTGTGCGTGTGTGTCAGTGTGGAGGAGGAACCGCGCGTGTCTGCATGAGTGTGCGTGAGTGTGCGTCAGTGTGGAGAAAGAACCGCGTGTGTCTGCGTGAGTGTGCGTGAGTGTGTGTCAGTGTGGAGGAGGAACCGCGCGTGTCTGCATGAGTGTGTGTCAGTGTGGAGGAGGAACCACACGTCTGCGGAGTGTGCGTGTGTGTCAGTGTGGAGGAGGAACTGCACGTGTCTGCGTGAGTGTGCGTAAGTATGTGTCAGTGTGGAGGAGGAACTGTGTATGTCTGCGTGAGTGTGCATGAGTGTGTGTCAGTGTGGAGGAGGAACTGTGTGTGTCTGTGTGTGTGCGTGAGTGTGTGTCAGTGTGGAGGAGGAACTGCGTGTCTGTATGAGTGTACATGAGTGTGTGTCAGTGTGGAGGAACCGTGTGTGTCTGCGGAGTGTGCGTGAGTGTGTGTCAGTGTGGAGGAGGAACACTGTGTGTCTGTGGAGTGTGTGTCAGTGTGGAGGAACCGTGTGTGTCTGCAGAGTGTGTGTGAGTGTGTGTCAGTGTGGAGGAGGAACTGTGTGTGTCTGCAGAGTGTGTGTGAGTGTGTGTCAGTGTGGAGGAGGAACTGTGTGTGTCTGCAGAGTGTGCGTGTGTGTCAGTGTGGAGGAGGAACCGTGTGTGTCTGCGGAGTGTGCATGAGTGTGTGTCAGTGTGGAGGAGGAACCGTGTGTGTCTGCGTGAGTGTGCATGAATGTGTGTCAGTGTGGAGGAGGAACCGTGTGTGTCTGCGGAGTGTGCGTGAGTGTGTGTCGGTATGGAGGAGGAAGTGTGTGTGTCTGCAGAGTGTGTGTGAGTGTGCGTATGCGGTGCACACAGGATGCCAGTGTGAGTGGGGGAACTCAAAGTACTGAGTCCCGCCCCAGACTCAGCCCCCCCAGGAACACACACGCCAGGACTTTGCCCTCAGCTGCGTCCTGGAGGGTGAAAGGGGGAGGCTCTGTGGGCCAGGCATCCCGCCAAGGGCCCTGCCTCCTTTACCCAGTGGCTGAAAGCATGCCTCCCTGAACCCTGCAATGTCCTCCTTCCTGTCCCCTGCAAACGCTGCAGCCAAATGCTTGCTCAAATCCACAAGCCTACCTTATTGAAATCCCACCCAACCCCCCATCACCTGCACATCAGAGTCCAGGCCCCACCGGCTGGCACACGAGGCCTCCTTAATCCAACCCCGGCTAGATCACCAGCACACTCCCCCACCGGCCTCCTCCCACCTCACACTTGAGCCACTCTAAACTCCTTAGGGTCCCTCCACACCAGGCTGCTCCATGCCCCTGTGTTTCTCCACATGATGTGTCCCTTGTCTGCCTGAAAACTCCCATCCATCCTTCAAAGCCCAGTTCAGACATCACCTCCTCTGAAATGCCCGATTACCCTCTTGCATAGGGCCCTCAACACTAGACGTCGGACCCCTATCCATGCCTTCCTCTCTGTCAAGGTCGGTCAATCCTAAGTCTTGGCAAAGTGTCCCACACAGAGGGGGTACTCAAGAATGTTTACAAAATTACGTTATCTAAAAACGTTTCTTCCTATCTCGTGTTCATCCTTGGTGGCTCCAGCCAGGCCTTCCGCTGACCAGCAACTTCTGGCCATGGGTCTGATGCCTTCATGCCTGTTTGCTCAGCAGAATAAAGGCCCCCGGAACAGGTCCACATCCTAACGCTCAGAGCGTGTGTGCATTACCTCATCCGGCCACGGGCTTCAGAGGTCTGACGAAGGACCTTGAAATGGGAAGATTATCCTTGGTTACCCAGGTGGGCCCAGTGTCATCCCATGGGTCCTTTAAAGGGAGAATCTTTTCTGGCTGTGGTCAGAAAAGAAAAAAAAAAAGGGTCAGAGGGAGGTGACGCTGCTGGCTTGGGAGGGAAGGCCGGAGCCACGGACGGCAGGCAGCTCTGCATTCTAACTCTAGAAGCTGCAAAAGACAAGAGAACAGATTCTTCCCCAGAGCGCTGGGAGAGGCAGCTCAGCCAACATCTTGACAGGAGCCCAGTGAGCCCTGGCTAGGCTGTGGCCTCTGGAGCTGTAAGATGACACACCTGTGCTGCTTCAAGTCCTACGTCTGTGGTCGTTTTTACGGCAGCCATGGCACACCAGACATCCTGATCACCAGCCTGCACACTTACCAGGGCGTGCCCCAAAGCCCCCACATTTCCCAGCCTCCACACCATTGCCCCGCTGCTCCCACTGCCTACACTGCCTTCCCCTGCTCCACATGCCCTTCCCTGCCTGGAAAACTTCTATTCATCCCTCAGAACCTATTTCCAAAGTCCCTCCTAGGGGAACCTATCCCAGCATGGCCAGGGGTAGGACTGGGCTTCACGCCACCTGAGTGCAGCCACACCTGACCGCGTGCACCCGCGGGCCACCGCCCTGGCTCCTCCATTCTCTGTCTGGTTGAGGGGATCCTGGATGCCTGGCCCTAGTGTTCTGAGCAGTCTGAATCGTTGATGCCGAAAGCAGCGCCTGCAGCCGTTAATGGGATTTACAGAACAGCAGGCATATCCTTGTCTCGCCTTGTGGAGCTTTCCTTTAGCTGGAGATACATTCGCACCAGGAAAGGAGGTCGATCTCACATGGATCTTACTACCCCTTGCCTATATGGCCCTTCGGTCTCTAACCCTTCAGTCACGTCAGAAATAGCCACAGAGACAGGCCCTCTGCACACCCAAAGGCACGCCAGCATCCCGGCACCCTGCAGTCTGATATGCAGGGGGATGCCCTCACGGAAGAGCTTCTCCTAAGGACACAGAGGCGTGGGAGCAGCATGTGTACAAGGACATTCCCCACAGCTCCCGTTACATCTCGGCATTAGAAAACCAGAAATGGCTCAGAGGTCTAACGATGAGAACTTGAGTAGATAAAGAATCCCTCCTTCAGATAAGAGTATATTATACAGCCATTAAAAATAGTGGCTGTGGGTGAGGTGCATTGGCTCATGCCTGTAATCCCAGCACTTTGGGAGGCTGAGGTGGGTGGATTACCTGAGGCCAGGAGTTTGAGACTAGCCTGGCCAACATGGCGAAACCCCATCTCGACTAAAAATACAAAAATTGGCCGGGGATGGTAGCAGGGGCCTGTAGTTCAGCTACTCAGGAGGCTGAGGCAGGAGGATTGCTTGAACCTGGGAGGCGGAGGTTGCAGTGAGCTGAGATCACACCACTGAACTCCCACCTGGGTGACAGAATGAGACTCTGTCTCAAAAAAAAAAAAAAAAAAATGTGGTTGTGAAAATACAGAGATCATAAGAAAATGTTTAGTACATAATTCAATCGGGATTCCAGATTCATAAAACATGTATGTATCTGCAACTCAAAACCAGAGAGGATATTCATCTCAAATATTAATAGTGTTAATCTCACGAAGTGGGGTTCACACAGTGGGATACCATGCCACGACTGTGGCATAGTTTCCAAGATCCCTAAGATGATCACACGTTAAAATTACAGTATTTAAAGATGTGGTACTTTTCCAGGGAGAATGTTTCTGGAGAGGAATTTAGAATGCCCACATTAAGAGTCTCTTTAGGAAGGTTTAATACCATTATCCAGTGCCCTGGTTTGAGGAAATTTTAGTTATCACTAAAATTCACACTCCATGCCGGGTGGATGTGGATTCCGCTCTGCGAGCCCCCGGGCTCATGGCGGTTCTGGAGATTCTGCCAGGTACAGAGAACACAAAAACCCACACCCTAGAGACAGAGAGGTGCCTGCCATGGTGGGGACAGGCTGGGGACTGTGGTAGAGAGCCTGGGAGAACCCAAGGGTGGGGCGAGACCCAGCCGGGGTGGGAGGAGGGAATCCAGAAGGGCTCTGGGAAAGGACAGCGGAGTCCAGGGGGGCAGGTGAAGCAGCGAGGATGCTTGGGGAGGCCTGGCAGGAGGAGCAAGCCCTGTAGGGAGGTCCCCCCAACCCATGATGGGAGGACTCTGGAGGGAGAATCCTCAAGAGCTGGGAGGACCAACCCTGAGAGAGGATTCTCAGGTGAGCACAGGTGCGGAATCAAATCATTGCCCCACATTCCAGGCTCCCCCTCCCCATGAGCATCTGTCCCCCAGTTCTCAAAAAAGCATCTGAGCTGATCCTATGGGCTGGGAAGCCACCTGTGAGCTCAGAAGGCATGGGGTCGCCTGCATGGGCAGCACTGCCACCCTGCCAGGGAGAGAAGCCAGACCCCCCTGCACACCGTCTGAAAGCTAAATTCAGAACAAACGCTCTGGCTGGGCAGAAGCTGCCAGCCTCACTCAGAAGAAGCTGGAGACCCCCTTTCTGCCCCAGTTTGCTTTTTCCCTGAGAACTAGCACCAGAGGGTAGCCATTAGCCTACAGGAGCAAGGCTGAGTGACCAGGACACAGGGGAGGAAAGGAGAGTGACATGCCAGTGGCACACCATGCCAGGATGAACCCCGGTGGGCCACGACTCACTCAGGGCAGCTCCTACAGCAGAAGCTGGGACCCAAGCCCAGCTAGAGTGCAGCGGGGCAGAGTGTCCCGACCACCTCCCGGGCCAGCAGCTGCACTTCTATCCCGCAGCCTAGGATTACAGAAGGATGGCTGGCAGCTGCTGCACAGACTTGCTAGACCTTGGCAGGATACACTAGGGATGGTGGGGACGAGCTGGGCCGGGAGCAGACAAAAAGAGCCATTGTGGCTGTAGTAGCATTGAAGGCACTGTGTAAGGAGAGCAGCTGGAAGAGAAGGGAGGCTGCGGTATCTGGGGACCAGGGAGAGCCTTCTTCCAGGAAGTCTTCCCTGACTACCACTTTCTCTGCTCCAATGGAGTAGGGGTATCTCAGGCTTCCCTCCCTGGTTCTTTCAGCTCTGTCATACAGTGGATTACCTGCTACTGTCGTGGATTGGCTCCTTGTCCACACCCCCTGCTAAACTCTTAGTCTTAGATGTCAGTTATCACAGCTTACTCCACCCCAGAGCCTAAATGGATGGATGGAGGAAGGGCAGGGAGGTGAATGGAGGGGTGGATGATGGGTGGATGGTTAACATGATGGATGAGTGGATGAAATGGATGGGCAGATGGATGGAAGAATGAGAGGGATGGAGAGAGGAGCAAAGGTGGGAAGTGTGGATAAAAATAAGAAGGGAAGATAGAGGAATGGAAGGAAGAAAGAAAACATTGATGGCTGATCAGACAGGTGGATGGATACATGGGAAAGAGGGAGTGAGGGAAGGAAGAAGGCAGAAGGGAAGAGAGGAAAGAGAGAAGGAAAGTCAGTAGGTAGAGAAGCTAGAAGCAGCGACAGAGGGTCCCTGGAACCAGGACCCAAGGTGGGGGCAAGTAGTAAAGTCAAGATGGAGAGAAGAGGCCGGGCGGCGGCTCACGCCTGTAATCCCAGCACTTTGGGAGGCTGAGGCAGGCAGATCACGAGGTCAAGAGATCGAGACCATCCTGGCCAACATGATGAAACCCCGGCTCTACTAAAATTACAAAAACTAGTTGGGTGTGGTGGCACATGCCTGTAGTCCACCTACTTAGGAGGCTGAGGTAGGAGAATCGCTTGAACCCAGGAGGCAAAGGTTTGCAGTGAGCCGAAATCATGCCACTGCACTCGGCCTGAAGACAGAGGGAGACTCCATCTCAAAAAAAAAAAAAAAAGATGGAGAAAGGGAGGTGGAGCCAGCAGCTAGGAATGCTGAGAAATTTCCTCAAATTCTCATGATTCCTCAGTCAGATCTTGTCCCAAAACATTTTAAAGGCACCTCAAGGCCCCAGAGCCTAACCTCATCAAACCGTTGAGTCACACTGAATTATTTATTGAATAGACCGTAACCCCGAAAGCTTTACAGTCGGGGCCTCTCTCTCGATCCCTATCTGCTGTGAGTCTTGTTTAAATCAAACTCAGATCTCCATGGTGATATTAAAGCAAACACAGAGGGAGGCTGGCCTGGGAGCGAAAATGCAGCTGGTGAAAAGCCAACGGGATATTTTAAGGTAACGGGAGAAGGAAGGAAGCAGACCTCTGACATCTGCTCAGCGCCCAGCGTTTTACACACTTTATCTGCTGTCATCTTCATAAGGACCCACAAGGTCTACATCGAGCTCTGAATGTGTGGGCTCATTTTACAGAGGAGACCCAGAGAGGTCACCAAGCAGGGAGCTGTGGAGCCAGAACTGAACCAAAGGCCTGTCTGTGTGCACAGAAGACTCTCTGTGTTTGTTATCACCTTAAGGAGAGTTCCCATTGGAGTGTCAGACTGTTTCTCTGTGAAATCCCCCCCTTTCTGGATGACCAAAGGGCAAGCATATAATCTCTTAAATTTTCCCGTCTGAAAACTGACTGTGAACTCTCAGCATTATCTACCAAGAATGGCCTCATCAGCACAACTCCAACAGTAGGGGCCACCGAGAGAAATGCTGTGACACCCAGGACACTCTGTAGAAGGCCTTGTCAATTTCAACATGGTCACAACATGGGGATGTCCCCCAAGGCCATCATCGGCCTCTGCAGAGAAGGACTTTGATGCCTCTTTATATCATTGAACGTCAGAGGACGTTGCATTGCTGTTAGGCTTCACTGCTCAAATTCCTCAGACTGCATTCACAATATATGTTAAAATTCTATACATTAAAAGACAGAAAAAATAAGGAGACTTCCAGTTCCAAAATGGTAGCATAGAAGCAACCTGGCTTCACTCCCATCCACAAAAAACCAGAAACAAATATACAACACTGAGATTACCACCAGCAATATTTCAGAATGCAAATATGATGATGAGACAGTTCCCAGAGCCACAAAGAAGTAAAAAGACTCAGAGCAGATGGTAAGAAAATTGGACTTCCACATCCTTGATGCCTCTTCTCCCCATCCTGCCTGGCATCAAGCCTGCAGAAAACCTACCACCAACATACTGTTTCTGCCCTGGAAAAAGTGGAGTTGAGGTAGACAACCAGCTTCCCCATCATCTTGGGTTCTCTGGCAGGAGATGGCTCCTGTCGTAATCCACAGAAAACATCTCAAGTGCTGAAGGGAGAAATATCCCTGAGGACATCAGAGACAAAGAAGGGAGCAAAGACCACCAAGCCCAGCCCTGAAAACTCCGTTCTGTAATTTGGCCAAAGGAGACTCCAAATCAGAGTGTCTGTTCAGCAGCATCATGCTGTTGGAGATTATTCCACGGCTCCCCTGGGCAGGAACCCCTAGCTACCACCCCCACACTGCCCAGGTATCCCCTTTGAGACCTCCCCCATTTGGGAAGAGCAGCACTCCAGTCCTTTACTACAGCCAAGGAGAACCTGGGCTTAAGGCACCATTTAGAGTCAAAAAGGAAGCAGTGGCCTAGCACTAAAGAATCTTTAACGAAAACAAGTCAGACAGAGAGCACTAAAATAAATAACAAATCCTTTAATGCAAAAACACAGACATACATCCACAAGAAACAATAGCAAACAGGGAACTATGATCTCCCAAAATGGACAAAGTAAGGAACCAGTAACTGACTCTAATGAGATGGCGATATGTGAGCTCCCTGATCAAGAATTAAAAACTGCATCTTTAGGAAAACTTCAAGATAACACAGAAAAGAAATTCAGAAATTTATCATAGTCATTTAACAAAGAAATATCACTCATAAATGGGAGTTGAACAATGAGAACACATGGACACAGGGAGGGGAGCATCACACACTGGGGTCTGTTGCGGGGTGGGGGTTTAGGGGAGGGATAGCATTAGGACAAATATCTAATGTAGATGATGGGTTGATGGGTGCAGCAAACCATCATAACACATGTATACCTATGTAACAAACCACCTGCACGTTCTGCACATGTATCCCAGACTTAAAATCCAAAAAA
>NW_016107432.1:5982640-6014763 GCF_001604975.1 Cebus imitator
GACAAAAAAACTATACAGAAAATCAACAAAATGAAAAGTTGGTCTTTTGAAAAGATAAACAAAATCAACAAATTAGACTAACAAAAAAAGAGAGACAACTGAGACCACAGAAATACAAAGAATTACTAGGACTAGTATGAACTACTATATGTCCACAAGTTGAAAAACCTAGAAGAAATGGATAAATTCCTGGACACATACAACCCACCAAGATTGAACCATGATAAAACAAAAAACCTCAATAAATCAACAATTAGTAACAAGAGCAAAGCTGTCATAAAGTCTCCCATCAAAAAACAGCCTACAGCCCAGTGGTTTAACCACTGAATTCTACCAAACATTTAAAGAAGAACCGATACCAATCCCACTCAAACTGCTCAAAAATAATTGAAGAGGAGGGAGTACTTTCAAAGTCATTCTATGAGGCCAGCATTGCACAGATACCAAAGCCAGACAAGGACATAACACAAAAGAAAACCACAGGCCAATATCACTGATGAATACTGATGCAAAAGTCTTCAACAAAATGCTAGCAAACTGAATCCAACAGCACATCACACAGATAACACACCATGATCAAGTGGATTTTATACCAAGGATCGATGATGGTTTAACATATGCAAATCAATAAATGTGATACATAACATACAAACTAGGCATAGAAGAAATATACTTCACAATACTAAAGGCTGTATACAGCAAACCCACAGCTAGCATTACACTGGATGGGAAAAAGTTGGAAGTATTTCCTTTAAGAACTGGAACAAGACAAAGATGCTCACTTTCACCACTCCTATTCAACATAGTACTGGAAGTTCTAGCCAGAGCAATCAGACAAGAGAAAGAAATGAAAGGCATCCAAATTGGAAAAGAAGAAGTAAAATTATCCCTGTTTACTGATGACATGATCTTATAGCTGGAAAAACTAAAGACTCCATGAATAAAAAACAGATTTGACGAATGAATTTAGTAAAGTTGCAGGACACAAAATCAATGCACAAAAACCAGTAGCGTTTCTTTACACCAATAATGATCTAGCTAAGAATGAAATCAAGAAGGCAATGCCATTTAAAATAGCTACCAGAAAAATACCTACAAATAAATTTAACCAAAGAAGTGAAAGACCTCTACAAGGAAAACTGCAAAACATCCTTTAGAAATTGTAGATGACACAAATGAAAAAAAAAAAAAACATTTCATGCTCATGGACTAGAAGAATTAATATTGTTAAAATGACCATACTTTCCAAAGCAATCCACAGGTTACTGCAATTCCTACCAAAATACTGGCATCATTTTTCACAGAATTTGAAAAAATAACCCTAAATTCAAATGGAACCCAAAAAGAGCCCACACAGCAAAAGAAATCCTAAGCAAAAAGAACAAAGCTGGAGGTATCACGTTGCCCAACTTCAATTATATTACAAGGCTATAGTAACTGAAACAGCATGGTACTGGTATAAAAATAGACACATAAATCAATGGAACAGAATGGAGAACCAGAAATAAAGCCACATATTTAAAGCCAACTCATCTTTGCCAAAGCTGAGAAAAATATACATTAGGAAAAACAGACACTCTTCAATAAATGGTGCTGGGAAAATTGGATTGCAGAAGAATGAAAATAGACCCCTATCTCTCACCATATACAAAACAAATCAACTCAAGATGGATTAAAGACTTTAATGTAAGGCCCAAAACTATAAAAATCCTAGGAGAAAACCTGTAAAGCTCTTCTGGATATTTGTCTAGGCAAAGAATTTATGACTCAGACCACAAAAGCACAGGCAACTAAAACAAAAACAGGCAAACAGGCAAACAGGCCTTAATTAAAGTAAGTAGCTTCTGCATAGCAAAAGAAATAGCCAACGGAGTGAACAGATAACCTACAGAATGGGAGAAAATATTTGCAAACTATTCATCCAACAGGGGATTCATATCCAGGCATTATAAGAAACTGAAACAACTCAACAACAATAAAAACAAATAATCATATTTAAAAGTGGGCAAAGGACACAAATGGACATTTTTAAAAGGAAGACAAACACATGGTTGACAGGCAGATGAAGAACTGCTCAACATCACCAATCATCAGAGACATGCAAATTAAATCCACAATAAGATATCATCTTACGCCAGTCAGAATGGCTGTTAATAAAAAGAAAAAATTAACAGATGTTGGTGAGGATGTGGAACAATGCAACTCCTGTACACTGTTCATGAGAATATAAGTTAGTACAGCCTCAATGGAAAACCGTTTGGAGATTGCTCAAATAACCAAAAATATAATGAGCATGCGATCCAGCAATCCCACTACCAGGTATCTATCCAGAAGAAGAGAGAAAGGAAATCAGGATTTCAAAAAGACACCTGCACTCATATGTTTATTGCAGGACTATTCACAACAGAAAAGATGTGGACTCAACCCAAGGGTGTATCAGTGGATGACTGGATAAAGAAAACGTGGCATATACACACAACCAAAGACTACTGAGCCATGAACGTGAATGAGATCATGTCTTCTGCAGCAACATGAATAGAACTGGAGTTTGTTATCTTAAGTGAAACAAGGCAGACACAGACAAACACCACATGCTCTCACTCATAAGTGAGTGCTAAAATATATACACATGGAGGCAGAGAGAATGACAATGGAGACATTGGAAAGTGAGGGGGTCTGAGGGGGGTGGAGTATCCAAAATTACTTCATGTGTGCAGTGTACAGTATTCGGGTGATGGATACTCTAAAAGCCCTGACTTCACCATTACACAATCTACCCATGTAAAATATTGTACTTGTACCTCGTCAATTTATGTAAATAAAAATAAAAATTAAAGATTATTAAATTAAATGAGATTGAGAAACGCTGTATAACCTTCTCTTGAAGTATAACGTGAACTAGTGTATCAGAGACCCTGACAAATCCTACCGTAAAGAAATCTGAAACTTTCTTCCCTAAAGTATATTTATCAAATATGACCACACGATATGTATTTTCTGGAAACAACTATTACTTGCAATACCTTAAATTACCATTCAGGAAGCATTCCCTTCCCTCCACCCCACCCACCTCCTCCTCCTGCCCCGGTGATGTTGGACCTGACCATGGCTGTGCCAGGTGGAACCCTAGCAAATGTGACATGAATGGGAGTCTTAAAATGTGCTTTTGTGGCTGAGCTTGGCTCCTGAACTCTGGATTTCTGCATGAGAAGAGCATGTCCTGGAGGCTTCTGTCCTGTTCCTATCAGCTTGGGTCCCAGTACAAACAGATATAAGCAGCCCCAAGCCCACCAGCCAGCAGCCTGAACACCCAGCCAAGCCCTGGCCAAAGTAACCAAACCACAGTCGACACAGGGGTGTGAGAATAAACACTCAGTGCACCATGTGGTTTGGGGGTGGCTTGTTACACACCATCACTGCCATAATAGCTGACTCATACACCATCCGTCAGAACTGCTATTTATCAATTGCACTTTGAGATATAAATGCGGCACGGTAAAACATTCTTAGGAGGAAACCTTCTTAGAAGGTGTCGGGAAAGAATGAACAGCACCTGGCAGGAGTTCAAGACACATTTGGAGGACGCATCTTAAAATCAGGAGGCCTGGAAATGACATGGGGTTTTTAGAGTGGAGAAGTAGGGGTCAAGAGAAAGTTAAGCAACCCAATGTAAGAAGACAGGCATGAGATATGAGTGGGTGAGTCACAGAGGAGGAGACCCAAAAAGCCAATAAACAGAAAAATATGTTCCATCTCACCAGGTATCAGGAAGGTACAAAATAAAGCAAGACTGAGCAGTAACCTCACACCCACCTGAGTGCAAACACGGAAAGTCTGATGACTCCAAGGTGTGGAGCAGTGAGTCGCCCCACAGGTATGTTGGCAACAGGTAGAGAAAAAGGCAGTTGTGCGTGCACCTTCCACCCTACCCAAGCATCTGATCAGAGGCATGTTCGCTGCAGCCCTGACTGGAATGGCAACATCTCAGGATAGAAATCCTAACACTCCCACAGCGGGGGAATACATCAATCAAGTAGGTTACGTGTGCTACATGGACAGATTACCTAAATAAAGCCGGGCGCGTAAAGCAAACTTCAAAAGGCAAAGTAATGTCATTCTTTGCAAAACAAGCTCAGCAGAACATATTGACTGCAGGTAGACATATATATATATATATATATATATATATATACATAAATCAAGATAAATTATGATTTTTATTTTGTGTTTTATGTTTTTATTAAAAAGGGGACCCATACCAATTTCAAGGTGGAGGTTACTTCCAGGTGGGTGGTGAGGATGGGTGTGAGAGGATGGAGGAGAGAGTTGGACTTTATCAGAATCTGTCATAGTGTATTTCTTTGAGAGAGAGAGAGAGAGAGAGAGAGAGAGATTCCAAACATATATGGAAAAAAATTGACATTGATGACAGCTAGATTATAGGCACTGAGCTGGACTGGGCTCTGGTGCGGCAAAATCTGAGGCCCTAAATTTCATTGGCACCTACATTATTCCTGCTCAGCATCCACTGGCCCACACTAATTATACAACCCCAAACTAACCAAAGGGAGGCCGGGAAGAAGAAAATGCTGGGTTATCAAGTGAGCACTCACTTGGCTCTATTTCACGGGTTCCTGGGCATGTATGCTACCATGGTCTGTACTTTTCAGGGTATGTTCAAGATTTCTTATAAGTGAAGATAAAGAAGAAGAATCACTTCCTATCCCTAACAAAAAGGAGAGGATTCAAGCAAGTCATTCTAGAGAAAGCCTGAGACCAGCTCCACCCCCAATTCTCCTGAAACTGGATGAAGGTCCTGCCTGAGGTCAAATGCACCCAGGAAGTGATAAGGTTGGCCCAACATTAGTGTGGTCCTGGTTCAGGGATAGCACGGGCAGAGTCCCCTGGTCTATACAATTGTCCCTCTGCTTCAAATCCACTCCGCCCAACAGCTGTGCTCACTGTGAGGCAAGGGCAGTCCCTGAGGCCGCATCACAGCAGGAGGCAGGGCATAGGAAGCAGCCCCAAGTCAGCTTCCTCTCCAGCTCAGAATCCTTGCAGAGCCCTCTTGCTCCTCCTCACAGCATCGGAGCCAACTCTGATTTCCTGGCTTCCCCAGAGTCCCCTAAGATGACTCCATAAATGTAAAGGGTCTTCTAGGTCTCAGCAGTGTTTCCCAAAAACCACACCACCATCCATCCTTTCTTCCATCTGTCCATCTATCTGTCTGTCCAATAGTCAGTCCACCCATCCATTTATTGATCAATCAATCCTTTTATCCATCTGTCCATCTATCAGTCCCTCCATTCATCCACTCATCTATCCATCCATTCATCTATCCATCCATTCATCTATCCATTCATTTATTCATCCATCTATTCATCCACCCACCTATCCATCCATTCATGCATCCATCTATTCATCCACCCACCTATCCATCCATTCATGCATCCATCTATTCATCCACCCACCTATCCATCCATTCATGCATCCATCAGTCCATTCTTCTATCTATCCATCTGTCCATCCATCTATCCATTCATCAATCCATCTATCAGTCCATTCATCCATCCATCCATTCATCTGTTTATCAATCCACATATCAATCCATTCATCTATCTGTCCATCCATCCATTCATCCATTTATCTATCTATCCATTAATCTATCCATCTATTCTTCCATCCATCTATTCTTCCATCCATCCATCCACCCATCCATCTATTCATCCATTCATCCATCTGTCCATCCATCGATTCATCCATCTATCCATCCACCCGTTCATCTGTCCATCCGTCAATCATTCATCCAATGCCCAACATATATCTCCTGTGCCAATCCATTCATCCATCTGTCCAACCATCCATCCATCCATCCATCCATCCATTCATCCATCCACCCATTCATCTGTCCATCCGTCAATCCATTCATCCAATGCCCAACATACATCTCCTGTGCCAGACCTGAGTTTGGTTTTAGAGATCTGGTGATCAGTAAGATAAACCCCACAGTCTCCAGCCTCACATCTTCAACCAGCCTATGTTATAATGGTGGTGGTAGTGGGGCAAACCACAAACAGGAACTCCCACACTTCAATGAGAGAGGTTATAAAAAATGCCTGGGAGCCTCTTTGCACTGAGTAGTGAGGGAAGCTTCTTTGAAGAAGAGGTTTATGGGGAGACTGAATGGGGGGTACGATCCAGTACCTGGGGTCAGTGCCACGTGCACTCCAGGCAGTGGCCATGGCACGCACAAGTCTTTACAGGGACTGAGCTCGGTGTGGTCCAGGGTCAGCCAAGGGGCTACTGTCACTGGACACTGAACAGTAAAAGGTAGAGTGGGAGGAGCTGAGACTGGGGATAGGGTAGGAGCTGGGGTTGGGGTCTTTGTAGGGGTTGTGGCTTGGATATTATTCCAAGTACCCCGGAAGGATTTTAAACCTCAGTCCTAACCAACCAAACCTCTGGCTACTTGAAGTGTGGTCCCGGGACAAGCAGCATGGGCAGCACCTGGGAGCTTGTTAGAAATGCAAGGTCTTGGGCCCCACCCTCCAGGCCGGTGGAATCTGACCATGTGCTCCTTGCAGGAAGATCCCAGGAGACTCAAGTGCCTCTGGAGTCTGAGAGGCACTGCACTCGGTCAGCCGTTCCCGTACTGCTCTCCCAGGGACAGCCTCTGGGAGGACCTGCACTCCACCCACACCTTCCCTGGCTGGCCCAAGCTGCAGCACTTTTTAAGGGCTTTTCTAAGTGACTTCTTTATGCCTCTGCTAAGACCCCACAGTCTACATGTCGGGTTTTGCTCAACCCTCCATGGCTTCTATGGCTTGCGTGGGCAAGGCCACGTGGAGGAGCATGCCCGAACACTGGAAACCCTGATGCCAACCAGGGAAGCACGTTGCTCCCCTCCTCACCCCCAGCCTCTTGCACCAATTCAAGGGGGCCCGAGACTGAGCAGAAGACCCCCTCACCACCACAAGAAGAAAGGGGCAGATCAATGGATCACCACCGAAGCCAGGAGGGAGGAGCTGCTGACGTGGGGCCCGTTAAATGCAGGACAATTAAAAACACATTCAGCTTAGATTTCAGAGCCACTTCCAGAATGAAAATACCACATCTGTCATTAAAAATGTATTTATTGCAATTACACAGAAGGATTCTTAGGAGACTCCATG
This sequence comes from Cebus imitator, assembly GCF_001604975.1. Taxonomy (NCBI): domain Eukaryota; kingdom Metazoa; phylum Chordata; class Mammalia; order Primates; family Cebidae; genus Cebus; species Cebus imitator. The sequence continues at coordinate 5,989,813 of NW_016107432.1, forward strand.
TGCATTCATTAACTGAGTCTTTAATAGCCCCATTTTATATGTGCTCTCCAGAGGCGGGCACCACCAGCCTTCCATCCACAGGGTCCTCTTACCCGGACAGAGGGTGGGGGCGGGAGGAGGTGGCATCTTGAAGAAAGAGTGATGGCAAGCTCTCTACTCTTAACACCAACTTCCTGCCTGAGTCCCAAAACAGAGGCTGAGGACAGGGGCAGGTAATGTGCAAAGGAGAAAATGTGAGTAGTAATTAACACGAAAAACTGCTCCTCCTCACCAGGAAATTTAAAAAATGCAAATTAAAACAACAATGCGGTTCCCTTCCTGCCCTCCGCTCCTCCTGTCAAGTAAGCAGGAGTTAGAAAAGTCGTCGGCAGGACGCAGGGCACTGGCCGGGTGGGAACACACATTCATCTTGAGGAAGAATTGAGAGCCACAGCACGGCAGCTGTAAATCCACTCACACTCCCCGGCTCAGCCATGTAACTGATTCATCCCAGGGAACAAAATGGAAAGGAAAACTACCTGCTGAAATGTTTTATGGCGGCATCAGTAAGGAGACAGCGAAGTATTAGAGCGAACCAACTCCAGGGGCTCATACCAGCCATAAAAGAAATAATGCCCCAGACCCTATCACTCCGTGGAAAAACTGGAAACGTATTTTATAAATGATAAAGAGAATACAAAACTACATTCTGTGTCTCTATAAATATGTTAGCATCAAAAAAGATACTATAAACGAAGCAAGTAATTGCTCCAATGGGTAGGGATGGGGGTGAACTTTGGTGACATGACTAATGTCTCTGCATGCATTTTTATAAAGGGGAAGAAACGTCTGGGTATAGACACGGTGATGGGAAGGGAACACGGAAAATTAAAATCTATTGATTTGCTTTGGAGAAAAACTAGATTTAGATAATGTGCTGTTGTAGGAACATTTCACACATTTCCTCATTCAGCTCTCACGACTTCCCTCAGTGGCATTTTATCCCCATTTTACAGATATGGAGACCGAGGCTCCCTGGAGGAGAAGGAATCCCCCACCACCCCGCCTTCGGAGCAGCTGAGAGTGGGTGGTTTGGCCTCTCAGCTGCCACCTGCTTCTGAAGAATCCTGTCTGGAGCCTGCAAGTGAGGGGCCTTGGGCCCCATGCCACAGGGTCAGTCACAGTCGGTCCCACCCCACCCCCACCGCACCAGGACTCCAGCAAAATTGAACTAAGCCAGCAGCTCTGTCGTCTAACTGCAGATCACACCAGGAAAGATCACTCCCTGTTCATACGAAGCTTCAGACAGTCTCATTGCCTCCACGTCCAGCCACACTGAGAGGCTGCAGTGAGGGGAGGGAAGCAGGCGCTCTGGAAACTTCTGCGGGCAGCCCCAGGCAGATAGATCCCTCCAAGTCAAGGAGGGCTGCACCCAGCGCCTGACGGACATGCCAAGTTGAAGCAAATCGGATAACTGAGGGCCTTTGCTGGGAGGAAGAGAAGACTTGACCAACTCCGTCCACTCTGTCACCAAGGAACCTGTCCTGAGACCCTCTGCCCAGCAGGGAGGGTGCTCTCCCTGGACCTGCCCTGTCCGGGGGTGTTGGCTCCAAACCAGTCTTGGAACTTAAATTCTCAAAGAGCAGAGCTCACACTGTTTTCAGCTCCCGTCTGGAGGCAGGGGACAGTGCCTCGCCCAGCACTGGAGGAATGAGACATTTTTAAAGCAACCCAGCAGCACACAAGGCAACGGGGGGCCGTGACAGGGAACACCTGTCCTGTACGCAGGGATGTGGCCCATTGCTCACCCCCCCTTTTCTGGTGGTGACGATGCAATTAGGGGATACCCGTGGGTCTGGGAGGTGGATCCACACTCAGAGGAGCTTCTAGGAAAGCGTTTCTGCTTGGGAGCGGGTGAGGACCCCTCAGGGGAATGTGAGCGTCTTAACCCCTGAGCTTGGCCTCCTCAGCAGCACAGATGACCAGGCCAGAGGGTTCCAGGCGATGCCATTCTACAGCAAAGAAAGAACCCAACTCGAGACACCATTTCAACAACTTTCCAGAGCGGTGCAGAAATCCCTCAGCAAGACCCAACAGAAAGAGTCATCAAAACCCTTAGCTAAAAGCAAAGACAAAAACGGAAAAGAAATCAACTCCAGAACCTGATCAGCAGGTATAGGCATCTTTTCATGGATTTCAAATGGAAAAATGAATTAATTATTACTTGAGAAACATATGTTGGAAACCAAAATGGTTTCACACCCAGAGAACGTGGAGGTGGTAATCGGGGCATGGAAGAAAGAGAATCTTCTGCAGGAGAAAAGCTTTGAAAACCCAGCCCAGATGCTGCGCACCATCTGCACCCTCCCTGGGTGAGCGGATGTAAATATTGAAGAGGATGATGACCAAAATGGGTTCTCAAAACCTCCTTCTTTCTCACCTCATTTAAAACATCCAAGGGACAATCTCATGTTCCTGGGCTGAATTCACATTTCACACATAAAGAGATATCACCCCATCGCCAGTGGCTTATTTATTTACCAAGCTCTTCGGCTAAGCCTGGAAGAAAGAAAAGCGTCCAAACAATGTGGAGAATCAGAGCCTTTGGTGGACTCCAGGAGCTGCGTGTGAAGTTCTGAGCACAAGCAAAGCGAAATTGTGCACTGACCTGAATTCGCAACGCAAACCCTCCTCCTCCGGGGAGGAATAAAAGGAAGCGGGGAGAAAAACAGAAAGAAAAGAGGAGAAAGCCAAGATGCTTTCTGAACAGCTGCCTGTTCCACAGTGCCGTTTGTACCCACTGCCCAAACTGTTAAGCTGCTTTCAACTTTTCTGTTATGCATTTTCTAGCCAAAGAAAAGTTGTGAGGCCACCGACTCACAGGGGCTGTGACAGTGAGGCGTTTGGATCTAGGTCCTCAGCTGAGAGTCTGGGAAGACGGCGCACAGGTGCATAGGAGAAAGGTCTGCCATCAGGCTGACTTACCGCCACAGTGAGCTTTCCAGAACCTTCCCCATGTCTGCGTGGTAGTACTTCGTCAGGATCAAGATCACCTGTGGTGTTAACAGAAAGTAAAAGGCAGAAATCAGTGGGTTCCAAGGTTCTCAAAAAGAGATGCAATGATGACACTCCCTGCCAGGACTTGGGGTCTCTAAACATCAGCTGCCCAGAGGCCTCTCTCAGTCGGCATCCCTGGGAGGCTCCAGGCCACCCAGCACGAGAGCTGTTAGACGTGGGCTTGCTCCTGCTCTGAGAACTTGTTTGTGTTCTGCAGAATGACTTTGGGAACATCTGAATCCAGTGAAATTCAAACAGCAGCTGCCATTTGTTGGAAATAATTCAAACCCACCCCTGGATGATTCAAACCCGAACTGTGGCAAAGGGAGTGGTGGGGCAGTGGTCCCTGTGACCAGGGTGCTGACCCCACCCTGGTGTGGACGGAGGCGTGAGGATGGAGGGAGTGCACTTGGCAAGGCTTCTGGGGATGGGCTCTGTCTCCACCAGCGCATTCAAGGATCCCCCAAGCCTGCTGGAAACAGCTGCTGGGACTGCCACCCAAGACCAGAGCAGGTCCCTATGGTCTGTCTGTCATTACTTGTCCTGGAGTGGCAGCTGGGAGGCACAGCCAAGACACTGGGGGCCCAGGAGTTGTCAGTGGCATACACCCATTTTCGTTGTTGTTGAAACCATTCATTCATTCATTCATTCATTCATTCATCACACACAGGGCCCTATCTAACAATGCTGTTTGCATTTCAGGCCTGTGCAGAAAACATAACTACTTATAAAATGAAAACAAATGTGTTTGGGACAACCTAATTATTTTTTGAAACAAATGTGTAAATAAAAAAAAGGCTGGGGGTTGGGGAATGAGTATGCACCAGCCCTGATGGGAAAAGGAGATTTTCCCAATTACTTCACTGGTCACTGCGTTTCCATGTACATCAAATTTCATTTCACTCACTGCCAGTCCGTATCAGATGTTCCTAGCACTCCCGTGGCCAGAGGAGCCCCCAGGAGGTAAGATGGGAACAGCCATGGGGTTTGGAGCAGCTGTCAGCCTGGTTTTTTGGGGTCACCACCCTGGTCATCCCCAACGATCAGGCTCCTCCATGGGAGCAGAGAGGTCCCTGCACTCCATCCTAAGCCGCCGTTTCCACAGATGGCAGCTGGGCTGACCTGCCTTTCTTTCCCTGGTGACTCGCGCAGGGAAGATGTGAGGAGGGGCTGTCGCCTGAGATAGGACAGTGCATCTTAGAGGCAGCGATGATTTTAAAAAGCCAGGCCTTGTCAATCAAGGCCAGATTGGCTATGCCATGCTCAGGAACAAAGCGATTTTCTCTCGTCAGCTCACAGCCTGCTGTCGGAGCCGCAACCCTCTAAGGAGAGGGAAGGCTGACAGGGTGTGGACTTTAACCCACTGGTTCATGTTTTATACAGTCGCGCCAATCCCAGAGGGGATGTTGTGCAGCCAGAGTGTGGCAGCTGGAGGGGACCTCAAAGTCTGTTTGATTCGGTCCCATTCGGGAGGAAATCCCCAGCCAATCTGATCCTGGAGCAGCGAGATCCAGGCTCTGCCCTCGCCTCAAGGGGCACAGCTTGGCTCTAGAGGGCACCCTGCCCTTCTGCAGACTGCTAGGTTTGAGGCCCGCCCTGCCGTGAGGCTGGCTTCACGTCCCCGTCACTCCTGCCTGTACATTCCAGCTCTGCCACTGTGGATGGTCACCCAGTCACCCTGCAACACTGCTTCCTCCTCCCCCTCCCTCAAGGGGAGCGTCCCCACCAGCACACCCCCTCTTCTAGAGCCCAGCATTTGGGACCTTTGCCCAAAGCACTCCTTATCCTGGGATGCTCCTTCCCGAACCCCCAGCCCTGTTTCCTTAGTGAATTCCTACTCAACCTTCAGACCTCAGTCTGACCCACACCACCCCCAGGAAGGCCCCCTATGCTGGGCTCAATGGCCCCTCCACACATGCCCCTCCAACCTGCTGGGCTCCCTGCAACCCCACACGGCTCACAGAGTCTGCTTCCTCGACTGGGTGAGAAATCACTCAGGGCGGGGACCTTGTTTCTCTCCCCAGTGTGGGGCCCAGCACCTGCCATATGACAAGCACCCACACCACGCACTGGAAGAAACACAGGTGACTTTGCCCAAAGGAAGGATAATTTATGCAGTGAAGCTGGGCCGAGGCCAGTGCCGTCCACACCCACTGCCACCCTCCTGTCAGGAGACCCTCTTTCCTCTCTGTGCTGGGGGCAGAATCCCTCTACTGGCTTCAACCAGCCAAGCCGAATGGGACTCTGGGTTCCTCTGGGGTTGTCCCTGCCCAAGGCTGAAACAAGGAGGTCACCCAGGAAGGGCCAGCGCTGGAGAAGCCACACAGCAAGCAGCCCTACCATGCCCTGACTCTGCAGTCATCAAGGAAAAGGACCCCGATCTGAGGTCAGACCGCTCGGGTTCCACGCTCGGCTCTGCACTGGCAAACCTCAACTTCAACACACCTGTTTCCCGGTCCACGATGATGTGATGGTGATGATTAACATTTAGTAGCAAACATGACAGGACCGACGTTAAGAATAATAATAGCTAATAGCCACTGGTCTCGGCCCCGCCACCCATGTGTCCCGCAGTGACCGCAACCCCCCCACCCCCTCAGGAGCCCAAATTGCTGCTGCCCCCCACCCCATCCCCCCGGGAGGCCTGTTTAACAGATGAAGAAACTAAAGCAGAGAACGCTTCAATATTTGTCCAAAAACTCTACATTGAGCAAGCGGCAGAGCTAGAATCTGATCCCAGCCACTCCACGTCAAACTCGGCTCTTCTCTGCCACGCCGAAAGCCTGTGTTTTCAGAAGAAACTTCTGTTAAAAGTGGTTTCAAATAACTGAAAATTATGACATGCCCTTCTGGGGTCCTTAGCTAACAGCTTTGGAAATGAAATATTCCCGGGAGAGTTTCTTCAGTGGCTGGTGTGTTCACTCTGGGGTTCTTTGATCTGGGTAGGAGAAACATCAGGAATTCAAGTCAGGCCCACACAGCCCCAGCATCGCCAAGGGTCTCCTCCCAACCAGTCCTGAGCCGCAGCCCACAGGGATCCTTCCCAGATGGCCAGGAATATCCAAGCAGAAGACAGGGAAAGAAGAGCCGCAGCAGGCCGCAGGAGGCCGGCCACTGCCGTCGCTCATTCCTGCAAAGGCACCTCAGGAGACACGTGTCACCCCCACGCCTCACCCTCCCACCTCCTGTCCTCCCAGCCATGGGGTAGGCAGTGCAGGAATCTGTTCCCATTCTCCCAATGCCATTTTATCAAATGGGCTTGTGGGGGACCTGGGGTGATGGGCGCCCAATCTGTGCCAGCTCAGCACGTGACAAGCATCAGCTCACCCAACTCTATTGCAGCCCCACCTGACTGGGAGGGGCCAATATTACTGTTCTCACATTACGGATGAAGAAACTGAGGCACAGAACCAGCCAGTGACCTTTCTGGCATCGCACTCAGCAGAGCCAGGAGCTGGTGTGCCCAGGCCCTGGGCTTTTATGGGTCTGCACTTCATTGCTGCCCTCACCCCTCCATGATGTCTGCGTCTTAAGCACGGGACAAGCCGATGCCCGGGTTTACTCCAACACTCCGTCACCCAGGTCCAGCCCAGCAGCCTGCACCCTGAAAAGTCAACTCGGGACCCCAGGCAGAGACGCCAGCCTCTTTGGAATTCCTGAACCTGCCTGCCCCTGAGACCACTAAGTAGTAAGCTCCATGAGCAGAGACTCACCCACCCCTAAATCCCCATGGGCCCAGCACAGAGCAATCAATCAATCTTTCCTTGAGTCAATCAATGAGTAGGTGAGTCTGTGAGTACACGAATGAGTGCCCACACGGCAGCTGACGCAGATGGGAGGCAGAACCTGCCCTTCAGGCCCCTCTCTCGCAAGGGATGGCAGGTCTGAGTGAGGTATTGGAAGGAGCCATGAGTGTCAGATTCAACCACAGAGCTCACGGGAACTCAGGATGCTATCACCAATGCTTCACTTTAGAAAAGGAGAAACTGAGGTTCAGAGGAAAGAAAGGGCTCGGCGGGGACAGGCCCTGGTCCTGGTCCATCCACATCCACAGCCCAGCCCCCGCATCCACTGCCTCTGGCTTTATTCCAGGGCAAGGCCTGCTACCTCCCTGAGAGGGACTGAGGGTACCCTTCCCCAGAAGGAAAAGAACCCTGAAGCCCACACTCAGCTCATGGAGAGGCCCTAGACCGGCCATGGAGCCCCCGCCCTGATCACGGCAGCCGGCCCCACCTCCACTGCACAACACAATGCCAGCCCCTGTGCGGGGCTCACAGGAGGATCCTCTGCTCTGCGCTGAGCTGTCCAACTTGCCTGGAGATGAGGGCCCTGGGCTACACCTCAGAGCTCCGGCAGTGGGAAGGAGCCAAGGCTAACCAGCCTCGGACCCATGTGGCATTAACAGGACTTAACATGGCATTAAGAGCCCTGGGGACCAGGGCTGGCACAAAGGAAGTCTCAGCTCCCAGGCTGACGGGCCAGTAGCAGCCGTCAGCGCCTTCACCTGCGAACAGCATGAACAGGGAGGTCAATGCTATCTTTACCAGGTGGTCCTGGCAGAGTGGGCACTTCTCAGATGAGAAGGTGTGATGCAGGGTGGCCAGGCTCACTGGGCCTCGGTTTCCTGATCTGAGAAATGGAGCCAACTTGAAGGTGGCTGGAGGGTCTCCCCATCTCTTTGTGTCATTCCACACAAACTTGGACCAGAAATCAGGATATAGATGCCCCGAGGCTCAGCCCCTCCTCCCTGAGAGGCCACTGGTGCGTTTCCAAGCCCTCAGAAGTCTCGGTTTCTCCCCCTGTCAAATGGAGTTGCTCCCTTCCAAAAATCAGCCAAGTCGGTGGCTTTAGAACCCTCAGACATCATGAAATCCGTTCAATTCCAAACACGCTACTACTATGCGCTGGGAGTTTTCAAAATGCCTTTTCCATAAACGGGCCCACCAAGTCCCTCCCCAAACGTCAGCAGCATCCACCAGGAACGTCAGCTCTGGGGGTCAGGTTGAACACCCACCATCCAAGGGAAGTTCACAGAGCCTCCTGTGAGGCCCCGAGCCTCTTCCCTCTGCTCAGGTGCAGGGGGCCTGACTCAGCAGCTCAGCAGCTCCGGTACAAGCTCCTTGCAGACAGACGCGCAATAGCTAAAATTCCTTTGGAGAGACGCGCCCTGAGCTTTTCGGAGCCAGCCTGAACCCTGGCCCTGCGTGAGCCTCCGGTTCCCCCAAGCTTCGTCTTTACCAGCTTTGCTCTTCAGGAGCGCTCGGTATCGCCTCTGCAAATGTGCACCTCTTAGGGTAAGAAGCAAGAAACACCTGAGCACCTGCAGCCTAGGACACAGCCTTCCAAACAGCCAGTGGGAAGTGACTGTGAAGCAGCCTTACCCATGTTTGCCTTTCAGGCGCTGAGAATAATCGAACAGACAGACTCAGGCCCAATTCAGCTGTCAATCAATACACATACGGCACCAAATGCTACTACGAATAGTCAGAGACGGCGGTAACGGTGCTGACTGCAGACTCCAACATCAACACCCCACTGGAAACAGGGAGAACTTCAGGTCAGCGGGCAAGGCCCCTGAAGACCCCGTCATCCCTCATGTCTCCCTGGCCAAGCCGCACAGCTGCAGCCTCCTCCTCACAGTGCGGTCTGGGGCTGGCCGTGCAGCTTCCCAGAGCTCCCAGAAATGCAGACCCCCAGTCAGCACCCCCCAGGCCTGTGGACGCTGCATTTCATCGCTCACATTTGAGGGGCTGTCCTGGCAAGGCGTCCCTGGGAGGGGGGACCGCACGCACCCCTGCTCACCGTCCCTCCGCCTCATCAGGAAGCTGGGGCTTCTCCTGTCACGCAGCAGCCTGGTTCCCTCCACTCTCACTGCTGCAGAGCCACCCTCACAGACACAGCTCCAAGCACACCCCCTTGGCCACGAGCTCCTGCCCCGACTCTGTCACCCACCCTGGCCTTTGCATACTCAGATCGCTGTGTTCTCCCCCTTCTCACTTCTACGCTGCCTCCCTCCTGCTCATTCCCAAGGCCACTGCCTCCTGGAAGCCTTCCACAACCGCCCTGTGTACCCGCGGAGGGAAGAAGCTGTATCAGCCTCAGACACTGTCTCCTGAATGCACCAGGGCTGCCAACAGGGAGAGTTCGGCTGATCACTGCTGAGTGAATTCATCAGCAGCAGGCTGACTCAGAAAAGCCAAGACCCCCTCCTGGTGAGGCCTTTCCTCACCCCACCCCATCTGTGTACTCGCCCAGTGTGGACGTGGGCCCTGGGATCTGTAAGAAATCCCATCAGTGGGGTCCATGGGCCATGGCCCCCCTAAGTCCTAGACGTGCCTTGCATCAAGTGGAGGAGTTGCTCCCTTCCAGAAATTAGAGCCGAGCTGATGGCTTTAGAACCCTCAAACATGGTAAAATCTATTGAATTCCAAACAGATCACATCACTCAGTCCCTGGTCTGTACCGGATCATGCAGGGTTTGGCCAAATTCATTCCACATCAGTAACTCCACACCCACCAACTGGAGCTGCTCTTAAAGAGACCCCTCCCCCCCCAGCCAACATGGACGAAGACCTCCCACCAGACAAGCTCTGCTGCCGGGGACCGGAGGCAGGACGGGCAGGAACAGAATCTGTTCCCCTATGAGCCGATTTCCAAGACCTTCACACAAGCTGCCGATGGGGGCAGGAATGCTCCACCCACGGTGGGGCACGGGCAGCACCCCTAAGGTAAGCACAGCCCGTGTGCCCTCTGGCCTGGGGATCCCACTCCAGGGAAGCTCTTCCATAAGTGTGCTGTGCACGGGAAATGACAGATGCCCGAAGTCCTTCACAGGAACAGCGTTTCCAACAACCAGGGACCAGAAATAACCCTTGCATCCACCAGCGGGCCTGGTGGGGGCCATCACGCAAGGCAGCCCCGGGCACCTGTGTGGATGGGAAGGCCGAGGAAGGAGGGGTTGGGGCCACGCAGGGAGCTCTCCCGTGAACTCTCCTGTTCACAAATGGGGAGTTGGAGGCCACTTTAAAATGGCTAAAGGGGTGAATTTTGCGTTCCAGGAATTTTATCTCAATTGAAAAACAATCTGTATTCACTTCTGCATGAAGAATGAAGGCGCATAGTGACACACTGGAAGGAAGCACAGGATATGTGATCATGGGGACACCTGTGGGTGGGGACGCAGGGAGGGGTCACAGGAGGGGACTCGGGAGACTTTAACTAGAGACACTTCAGTACTTGTAACATCAGGAACCATCGGCTGTAGGACCTATTCCAAAAACATTTTTTTAATAAAATAAGAGACTCCTCCATCGGGCAGGTTCCAGAATGCAGGTGGCTTTTCTCATCTGGGTAAATCCACCCAGGACCAGCTCTCTGCTGGTTAAGATTCCACCAAAAGCAGCCAGAGGGCATTCAGGCTGAGTCTGTTGGGGTTTTGTCTTCCGAGTCACTGGGGCTGCTCCAGTTAAGAGCCAGGCCGACACAGAGCCCGACTTCTGCAGGCCATCTGCCTGTCTCCCAGCTTCAGGTGTCAGGGCATCTGTGCGCATACGTGTGTGCATATGTGTATGTGTATCAGTGTGCCCGTATGTATGTGTGTACATGTGTGCATGTGTATCTCTGTGTACCTGTATCTGTGTTCCTATATGTGTGTGCATGTATGTATATCTCTGTGTGTGCCTGTGTGTGCATCTGTGTGTATATCTGTACCTGTGTGTGTGCATGTGTGTGCATACGTGTATGTATGTGTATCTGTGTGTGCATGTGTGTGTACATGTATCTCTCTGTATCTGTGTATATGTGTGTGTGCTTGTGTGTATCTCTGTGCACGTGTGTGCATGTGTATCTCTGTGTACCTGTATGTGTCCATGTGTGTGCACATATGTGTATCTCTGTGTACCTGTATGTGTGTGTGTGTGTATGTGTGTGCATATGTACGTGTATCTCTGTGTACTCGTGTGTGTGTGTGCTGCAGGCAACAGAGCCATTCCAAGATATGGCCACTCTACTGGGCAAGGTAGATGTCCACCAGTCTGGCCACAGCCTCTCTCTCCCTTCTTGCCTCCAAAACATAAGGAAGATGGTCATTTTCATGCGAGTGGGGCTGGCACTCATGGCAAAGGGGAAGACTAGATGCTGATGAAAGCATTCTGTCAGTGCTCAATAAATGTACATTTCCAGCAAGGACTACTTCAGACATCTGGTCCCAATTGAGGTGGGGTGGCCTAGGCTGGCTTGACAAGGCATCGCCCCTGCAGGTGGTACCAAACAAGGGCTGGATCAGTCATGATGCCCCGAGGCAGGAGCCAGGGAGCTGGCGTCTGTCCCTCCCCCCATGGGAACGGAGGTGGCTCAAGCTGCCCATCACTCAGGAGGGTCACCCTCAACCAGGCCCAACTTTGTTCCTGTCAGGGCATCGGCTCCCATGGAAGAGCAGGGCCTTCCCCGAGTGCAGAGTGCACTCCTCAAGCCCCAGCTGTGCTACACTCAAACCACATCAGCCTGAGGCCAAGACCAGCACGAAAGAGGAGAGGCCTTCCTGCTGGCCCCTTTCCTTCCACCATGCAGGCCGGGCCGGCCCATTCTGCGCTCCCTGAGGAGGCCGGCTGGGTTCAGCACTGGGCATCCCCACTCCACCCAAGATGCATCCTCTATGAGGAAATCAATTCCATGTCAAAGAAATTGATCCTGCATTTATTTAGCAGGGAGAGGAATCTTGTTTCTCTCTGCTAGAGACCCCTGAGGAGAGGGTGGGGTATCCCATTAGGCTCCAAAAGCCACAGGTGGTGCTGGCCCTCCAAGGGCCTTGCTTGGTGCTGCTGCTAACGCCACTGCCCACCCTGCAGGCCCTAGGGCATTGGCTCAGTTCTACCAGAGTGCCACCCACTGTGGCCCCTGCTCCATGGAGCCCTCCTGGATTCTCCAAGCTCAGATCCACCAATGCTCTCAGAGCGTTTCCGAAGGCTCTCCCTCCAAAGTGCTCAGAGCTGTGCTGAGCACAGGGCCTTTCCCTCTAAGAATCTTCTGCTGACACTGAGCCGGCCAGCCTGGGCCCCCACCTGCCTGATTCTTCCTCAAACACAGTGCCCGGGCCCCTGCACTCAGGCAGCTCTGCACAGAGCTCTCCTCTAAGTCCTGGCCCTTCCACGTGCCCGAGCCTGCTGAGTGCTCCTGGGAAAGCCACTGAGCCCTCAGAGCTGACGTGAGGGTGAAGGGAGTCAGTTGTGCGGCGCGTCCAGAGGGAGCAGGCCATGAAGGGTTAGGGTCAGCCATGACGCCGGGTCGGGACTGGGGCGGGCTACAGTGACTTCCTCTGTCCTGAGCCACATGCTGAGCACTCAAGGGCATTATCTCATTTAATCATCCACAGGCCTTGTCCCTGGGAACCATTTTGTGCCCATTTGGGGGAAGTTGAGGCTCAGAGAGGCGTTACCTGCCCCAGATCTGGCCACTCACACAAGGAGGGCTGGACAGCAGCTGGGGCCTCCGACTCCACCACGCAGCCCCTGGGCCTTGCCAGCAGCCTCCGCGGGGACTGTGGGACGAAGAAGGCGCTTTATCTACAGGTGCATTTCCTGCTGCCCCAGACTCATGTGCTGAACCTCAGCCTCCAGCCCTGCACGCACTCAGGCCCCAGTGTGGATGCACTCACCTGCACACTGGCTCCAGGACCCCAGTGCCACACACGGGCAGGGTCTGCCCTGGAGACCCCACCACGGCTGGCCTCCTCCTGGCCTCTGAGGGCCTTGCCTCGTGAGCCAGTCTGTGGGTCAGGGCCGCGTTCGGGGCTGTGGGTAAATGCCACCCCCTGCCTGGTCGCCAAGCCCGCACTGTGAAATTGAACAGCACCCGCCAGGCCCCGGGGCCACCTGTCATAGGCTCTGCGTAAGGATGCTTTACGGTTCCGTTTCAGATCACACCTTGGCTGTGTTCCACCACTCCCCTGAGAGCCCCTGTCCAACTCAAAAGCTACTTAAAGTGTGATTTATTCACAAGTCCTCAAAACCACCACAAATGTGGGCCCAGAGAAGTGGGCCAGGCAAGGAGATGGCCAGACAACCCCCTGCATTGGCACCGATCTTCCCGGGAAAAGTGGACAGGCCTTGGGAGCATGCGGCCCCTTCCCTGGCTCTCTGGGGCAGGGTCTCCTGTCCTTGCCTTTACAGCCCGCATTGGGCATAGTCTGTGGAATGAATGAACGTGTCATGCCTGACAACCAAGGCTCACCAGGACGCGCCCCGCCCTCCACACCTGCAGTGCTTCCTCTAGCTGCTGCTTTTTTCTACCGGCCTGGGGGCTGCGTCCTCTGCCCACCCAGCACATCCGCCCTTCTCCTGGCTCCACCTGTCTGGGAAGGAACCTGCCCCCCAACTCTAGGCAAGGGTGGCACTTTGGGGTCCCACAGAGCCCGGGTGGAGAGGGTGGAGTCATGGCCCCCAAGAGGGTGTAGCCAGAACCTGTGAATGGGACCTCTCCTGGTAAATGTGTCTTTGGGGCTATAATTAAGTTTAGGATCACGGATGACATCGCCCTAGATTTGTCCCTAAATCCAATGGCAGCTGTCCTTGGGAGAGGCACACAGAGGGGGAGGCCAGGTGGGGATGGGGGCGGAGACGGAGGGGTGCCGCTACAACCCAAAGAAAGCCGGGACCGAATCTCCGTCACAGCCTCCTGCAGGCGCCGACCCTGCCGACACCTTGTTTTCAGACATCGAGACTCAAGGATGGCGAGACCATCGTGCTGTTTGAGCAACTCACGTAGTGGTGTTTTGTTACGGCAGTCTTAGCCAACCGATGCCAGCACTCGCCCATTGTACAGATGAGGATGCTGAGGCTCAGCTTGCCAGAGGCAACACAGCTGGAAACTGTCGGGGCTGGGGTCCCCACAGGGCCCTGCTTGACTCCGAGGTTAGGGACCTTTTCCAAGGCCACAGAAGCCCCCTTGACACAGAGCTGGCCTCCAGAAAGAGAGACTGGGAGGTTCCTCCACAGCCCAGTTCCCCAGGCCCCCGACTTGCTCCCTCCCCAAGTTCTGCCTCCTGAAATGTTGGGGTCCCGCCTCGGGCTGTGCTGGTACAGAGAACAAGGAATGCCGAGCACGTCCATCCATCGGACACCCTCACGGCCACGAAATCCAGCATTTGAAAGGAAGAGAGCTGAGAAGGGGGCTGAGAAAGGGCCTCATAAATCAAACTCAGTTGGCAGCAAGGAAACGCACGGGCGCTGCTGATCTGTGGAAAATTGCGTTTTTACATTAAATCTGTTGAAGGGATGACGTGTATTTTAATAGGTGGGTCTTGGTAGACTTTTCTACCTCAGCTATCCTTTGAAAATATTATTTACTCTCCATTTCTCACAACCTGATTGAATTTTAATTTCACCCATCGCTCCTTTTTAATAGTCACTGTAAGTAAAATCATTAATGAAATTACAAGTTGCTTTTTTGGGTTGCTGTTCAAAATGTGCTTCTACCTGGAAGGGCTGGCATTTCTCAGGTCTATTTATGGCAATAAAAGGTAATTGGATAAGCTGTGATGTTGTTACCGCTGAGCGTCTTTCAACAGGAAAAGTGCCCAGGGTATCTCCGGGAGGTGGCTGGAAGTCGATGCTCTTGTTTTGAAGGCACAAATCCCTCCCTAGGCTCCAGTGCCCTCCCACTCACTGCTGGTGCCCAGCCAGACAACCATATGCTCATCACCTCCACGAACTCTCTTTGGAAACAACACTGTCACATCTGAGCAGAGGTGCCAGGCACAAAGGAAGTGCCGCCTCTTGCCAGGGAGGAGGGGTCAGTGGAAGAAGTCACTGGCTATATCCAACTGCCAAGACCCAGATCTGGGCACAGCAGCCCCTGAACAATGTCCCTCTGTCTTAGGGAACCCAAGCAGGCTCTGGACCCCCAAAGGCCTACCCCTCAGAAGTGTCAGAAAGGCAGGGGTGGGGGTTTGGATGCCAGCTTAGGAAGAAGCCACTCAGAGCCCTCTGAGTTCCATGGTGAACTGATCTTCTCTAGAAAGCTGGTGGGAGAAGCATCCGTGACACAGGGCCCTGTTTTGAAATCCACCCCTCAGCAACCCCCCTCGGGGAGGACTCCATGGGACTGAAGTGCTGGAATCTTCATGGCCTCTTCCTCCATTAAAAAATCGTAGAATGTATATTTTATGACTGTGTTGGCATTAAAAAAATAGTGTATCTTCAGATTTCATATCAAAACATTTTCTCCACCTAAAAGGTCATTTTTCTTCTGATTTTAAAGGATATTAAGACATTTTTGTGGGTCCCTCAATGTGGTGTGGGCCCTGGCATGGAGCCCTGTGCCAGCAGGAGACGTGGGCCCGGCAGCCATTCGCACCCACCCTCCCCAGTTCTGACCCCTTCTTCTCTGTCTGGGCCACTGGACGGCCCCTGCCCTGCCCCTCAAGACCTGCAGGCTCCCCGCTCCAGCCCCTGCACACTGATTCTCAAAAGCAAACAGATGATGAAAACCACCCTCACATTACCCAGGGCAAGAATTCTGTCATTTCTCCAGGAGTGGACTCAGGTAAGAATTTCAGGAAAGCACTAAACATCCAGGCATGTCAGCGCCGTTTTCTACCCACTTCAGGGTTTGCAGTCCAGCCTGGGACCCCATCTGTCAATGGGGTCAATAAGGCCTTCCCAGCTCCCTGGCAGGGAGGACTAGCACTCGGGTTGGGATCCGGTCCAGTCTTGGGGCTGTCTCAGGAGGGGCCTATTCTCTGCACCTTACAGGAGCATTAAGCCTGGGACAGCAGGAAAAGTCACTTGGGAACTCACTTTACAACCAGGGATGTGATACAGAGACCAGCAAGGAGGATGACACCATTACTCCCAGGCTCAAACACGATCCGCATCTCCCACTGCCCAGAGGGTACAGTCCAAACCCCATCCCCGCAGTCAAGACCTTTGGAGACCAGGACCCCCATGGCCCCCTGCTCAGCTCCAGGTACCATCAGCTTTGACCTGCTCTGAGGGCTGGCTCACACCACACCCAAACCAAAATGCCTCCCCACTCTACCAGTGCTGCCACCCTCCCCTCAAGGTCCTTCTGGAGGCCTCGGAGCCCGCCATGCCCGGGACTTTCCCTAACGAGGTCCTGTCTGTGGCCTGACTCCCTTCCTTTCCTGGACCCCAGGTCCTGTTCACCTGCCTGTTTCCCCTGGAGACTCCACAGGCCTGGCCCGGAGAGGCTGGTGGAAAAGAGAGCTTGGTGCCTGGTTATTCTGCTGGCTGCCTGCTCTGATGGTTGACAGCTGTGGCCCTTCCCCTCTGCACTGCACCTCCCGGAGCCTGAGGACTAGGCGCCTGAGGACTAGGCTCGCTGGCCCTGGCACCCAGCACCAGTCTCGAAGTGGCCGTCAGGTTTGCACACTGGGGCCGGAATGTCAGCGGGTTGGGAGGAATGACTGCCCCTTCCAGAAGACATCTGGGGAGGCTTGGGATTAGAAGTGCCTGCTGTTCTGGGAAATTCTTTGAAAGAGAAGGTTTACATCATTCTCTGAATAAGAGAGTTGGCTGCCTGAGGGCACATCAAGCCCTCCGTTCCACCAGCCTCTCCGGGCCCGGCCTGTGGGGTTTCCAGGGGAAACAGGCAGGTGAACAGGACCTGGGACCCAACCTGCATCCTTCCACACCTGCACACCCTCCCTCCACCAGGGACTCCACGCTGACAGTGGACGGCCCTCCCCAGGGAGGAAGAGGAGGAGGCTTTGGCAAAGTGGGCTTCCTGTGGCAGTGGGGGACCCTTTCAGGGGCAGCCCCCACAGGGCGGCCTCTGGTGTCAGCTTCGGGGCAGGCTGGCCTCTAACACTGTATGGCTTCGGGCACAGCGTGCTCTTCTGGGACCGTGTCCACCAGCTCAGTGCTCCATGCTTCTAACGGGCAGCCCTGTGCTGGAATGCTCTCTCAGCTGGACCTGCGGGTCAAAGTGGCTGTCCCCTCCAAAGACAGCCAGGAGTCACCGTCATGCCATCGACCAAACAGCTCAAGAAACCCAATATCTGATCATTCAGGGACTGTCTTCCATCATCTACACCAGAACCGCCCATCAGAACGACACATCACGAAGCTGTCGCTGTTAATTAACCCACTTCTTTTACTGAAGTAAGCAAATTTCACATCACTGCCACACATAGAAAACAAGCTTTGCTTGTCATCCATGGAGGGAAACTACAGAAATAAACAGCAATACCTGGCCTAACACAAGCTTGAGGCCTGCGGCCCGCCCCGGCTTTGTTAGGGAGGAACGAGGGAGCTGTCACAGCAGTCTAGCCAGTCCGCAGAGGACTGCGGAACCACACTAATGCTGCTCCCTGGGCTTTATTGTATTACATTTACTTTTTGAGATGAGTTTTGCTCTTTTTGCCCAGGCTGGAGTGCAATGGTGTGATCTTGGCTCACTGCAGCCTCTGCCTCCCAATTTCAAGTGATTTTCCTGCTCAGCCTCCCGAATAACTGGGATTCCAGGTGCTCGCCACCATGCCCAGCTTTTCCCCCACTCCCCCAGACAGTCTCACTCCGTCACCAGGCACCAGGCTGGAGTGCAGTGGCGCCATCTCAGCTCACTGCAACCTTAGCCTCTCAGGTTCAAGCAATTATCCTGCCTCAGCCTCCCAAGTAGCTGGAACTACAGGCATGCACCACTATGCCCAGCTAATTTTTTGTATTTTTTAGTAGAGACAGGGTTTCACCATGCTGGTCTGGATGGTGTCAATCTCTTGACCTCATGATCCGCTCACCTCGGCTTCCCAAAGTGCTGGGATTATAGGCGTGAGCCACTGTGCCCAGCCTTTTTTTTCTTTTCTTTTCTTTTCAGTAGAGACAGAGTTTCACCATGTTGGTCAGGCTGGTCTTGAACTCCTGACCTCAGGTGATCCACCCGCCTTGGCCTCCCAAAGTGCTGGGATTACAGGCATTAGCCACCGCACCTGGCCTCTCCCTGGGCTTTAAAGTCATCAGATGCTCCACCCCAGGCCCTCCCCAGCAGCAGAACTGACTCACTTTGGAAAACACTCGGTTTCTCTTGAATTCAGAATCTCCAACACCAGCTTCCTCATCAGTCCCCAGTTATAACCCAGGAGTCTGGTGACAGAGAGCTCACTACCTGTCCAATGCAACTCCCACATGGCAGGAAACAGTTGTGAGACTGCTCACAGGACTTAGCGCCTTCAGCGTTTCTATGGAACCACGAAGCCTGTCTCCTCTGAATGCTACTTGTTTAAAGCCAAACACCTCTTGGGGCCACTAGACAAGATCCCTATGCTCAGACAGTAGAGATCTCAGAATCAGGCTCCCGTGGAGTCTCCAGGTAAGCCCCAAATCTCAGGCTGGGGCCGAGCAGGTCTTTGACAGCAGTGCCCATGGTCTCCATCTACCCTTCAATGAGCTTTCTGAGACATGAGCGGCCATAACCCAGGCCATCTTGAAGACTGTTGCCCATGCCACTTGGAGGGAGATTTGCCACCTTGCCCAGTTTCTGGAAACAGCTATTGTGGAGTAAGCTTTGGGGCCTGTGGCTCTTCCAAGCCTGTCCTCAGCCAGGCTCTGGGCACAGGGAAAGCAGAATGAAACCGGCGACCGGGGATGAGGAACCAGGGACCAGGAGGAGACCGATCATCACACGCACTGAATGTCTGAGACAAAATATTTTAAGAAAAGCATTTTAAAAATAGCATTTGGTAATGTCTAAAAAGCAAGTTTCCACAGCTGCCTTCAGCGTGTTTTCTAAGCATGCCACAGCCTGAAGGAACACAGGCCTTTCATAGAGGTCTTGGTATAAATCCGACAAACAAAGCAACATATTTCCAGCAAGGCCCTTGCCTCTGCTTAGAAAAAGAATCCAAAAAGCCACAGGTCTGGAAGGTTCTCCCTCATTTGGTCTAGATGGCTTTGGGCTGGTTACCCAACCCTCTGCAATCATCCCATCTGCAAAATGGACACCTGTAGTATCCACAGCCTATTGTGAAGGGTGTTTAGTGGAGGAAATGACAGCACAAGAACCTCACCTGTGGGCGGGGAAGCCTAGGGCCGTACATCACCGCAATTGCAGCAACCCGGCCAACAGTCTTTCCAAAATGTGTACCCCTCACATGACAGGGCGCTCCACCTCCTGGGGTCCTCTGATGCTTAGCTGAATATGCCTCCCTGCGATTCCACCCATCCACCCCAGCTCTGCCTCGTGGGACCTCACAGGCCGTGTTTGCTCCCCACGGCAGCCCTGCAGATGCCCAATGGCAATCCTGCCCTCCTGAGGCTCAGGACGTCCCAACTCTTGCTGAACCTGCTGCATGCCAGGGAGTCAACCACAGCACAGGTAACAATTTCTGAAAGGCTCCTCCTTTTAAAGGCAGGCCCATACAAGGAGCTGGCCCACATTCTGATGCGCCTCTCTCCAACCTGGTGTCCTCAGCCACCATCCCAAGCACAGGATCTAAGAGGCAACAGAATCTCACAGTAACCCAGCACATCTGCTTTAGATGCGTGTGATCAGCATGTAAATCACACGGATAAAACAAAGGTTGGGGTATGCGTGCTACCCGAGAATGAAGGGGCATTTGGGGAGAGGCTCTCTTTTGCTATCTGTCCCACTCAGCCACGGTCAGTTCGAAAGTCCAAGAATGAATCCATGTCTATGGTGGGCAAGAAGAGGAAATGTGGTCTTTCCTCTAATTCAGGGTGACAGAACGGGCCAGGACCTGCTGGGGGCAGACCTAGCATAACTCTTAGCTGCTCATGGTGGTGTGAGGGAGGTGGGCAGGGGTGGAGATGGAGAGCAATGCCTCGGGGATGCCACGTGCAAAGCCTGGCACACAGGTGCTCTTGTAGCGGGCGGGGTGGGCAGGAACCTGATACGGCTGGGCTCTGTGTCCCTACCCAAATCTGACCTTGAATTGTAGTAATCTCCACGTGTCAAAGCTGGGACCAGGTGGAGGTAACTGAATCATGGGGGTGGTTCCCCCATGCTGTTCTCGTGATAGGTGACAGTAAGTAAGTTCACAGGAGATCTGATGGTTCTATAAGGGACTTGCCCCTTCGCTTAGCGCGTCTCTCTCCTGATGCCATGTGAAAAAGCCTTCCCCTTCCACCATGTGTGCAAGTTTCCTGAGGCCTCCCCAGCCATGTGGAACTGTGCCATGCCTCTTTTCCTCATAAGCTTCCCAGTCAGGGATTTCTTCATAGCAGCATGAGAACAGACTAATACAGAACCCCATAGAGGTGCTTTACATTATCTGAATGGACCCCTCCAATGGTACACATTAGCCCGAAGAGAAGCAATAGAGTAAATTTCAACCAAGATGCAAGTCTCACCCAAGGTTACTTTCAGAGACCAAATTGATTTCATTTTCATGGCCATGAAGAGTCACCAGTCCCTCCACCCCATTTGTATTTGATATAAATATACCTGTAACAAATAAATGTGGCTTTAGCTTCTCCAAGAAGTTCAGGTAATCTAATTATAGCTAAAAGCAGAGGAAAAAATATATATCCCTCTTCACGAAAATTGGGGTATATTATGACTTATTTGGAGAGAGGAAAACCATGGAAGGGTTAAGTTTCTGGACACAAAAAAACAAGATCTTCATTTTTGAAATCTAATTTAAAAGATCTCCCCAGGGTGAAGTCAATGTATCTTCCACAGAAGGACGAAGACAGGAACGCTTCTGTTGGGACCCAAACATATGGCTGAATTCTGCCTTAAGTATATCAAATAGAAGGCTCCCTTCACTGGCGCGACTTGTTATAAAACAGGCCTGTCAAATCAGGCTCCTAGTGTAAACTTCCTGAGCTGATTGAGCTAAATCACATGCCTGGCATTTCATTACCAGCTGTGGCAGAGGGCATTCTGCCATCCCGGGTGAAGGAGAGCCCTGCCGCCATCACATCAGGGCTAAAAACAGAGCCATCTCCATCAACTTGACAAAGACAAAAAACCTGAATTAAGAGCCCTGTCTAAAATTAACAGTGATTGAAAGTTAATGATGAAACAAATTTGGCAGAACTATTTAAACATGCATCAGGATGTGGTCTGGGCTTTCAGAGGGGAAGCTGACGTGATAAATGTCTATTGAGCGCCCGCTGGGAGCATGGCACATGCTTTCATGTGGTTCTCCCTTCTACCAGAATCTGACCCTCGGCAGGAGGTCCAATCTGTCCCCACGGTCACAGCCCCAGTTCTGGGACTGGGCGGACACATCTGCTTGTCAACATTCAAAGCTGTATCTATATGCTCATCAGCACCATTTGTTTCTAACAAGCCGGAAGCAACCCCTACTGGGGAATGGTTCCATAAACCGCAGCACAACCATTTCATTCAATCAACGAACACAAATCAGGAGGAGTCAAAAGACAAGCAATGATCTGAGAACATACTCATGGTACAATGTGACATGAACAAATACTTGAAATTATAGACACAGCGTGTCCTCCCTGTGCCTCCACATGCATGCCGAAAACACGTGCTTAGATGTCTGTTTCCTCCATGTGACTATACACTCTTCGCAGGCACAAACCACTTTCACAGCCCAGACCTGCGGCAGGGCCGGTACCCACCAGGTGAGCAGCAAATACCTGTTTAACTCCACTGGATCGCTGGTCACGATCCTTTCTTTGTAAGTCTTAAAAACTTTATTTAGGCATACCTAGGAATAAACCCACAGAGACGTGCATATAGACACATAGATACGTGTGGAAAATGAACCAGAAAGAAATATGCCTGAGTGAGAAAATAATGACCTCTGGGTATTAGTAAATTGTTTTCTTCTTTTTTTTTTTGAGACAGAGTCTTGCTCTGTCGCCCAGGCTGGAGTGCAGCGGTGTGATCTCAGCTCACTGCAACCTCCGCCTCCCAGGTTCAAGCGATTCTCCTGCCTCAGCCTCCTGAGTAGCTGGGATTACAGGCACCCGCCACCACGCCTGGCTAATTTTTGTATGTTTAGTAGAGATGGGGTTTCACCATGTTGGCCAGGCTGGTCTCCAACTCTTGACCTCAAATGATCCGCCAGTTTTGGGCTCCCAAAGTGCTGGGATCACAAGCGTGAGCTACCATGCCCAGCCACTTTCTTTTACTTTTTTACGTACTTTCCAGCTTTTTTTTTTTCTTTTTTATATAAAAAAGCCCACAACACCCGATATTCCCAGGCAGTCTCCCATCCAAGTACTAACCAGGCCCGACCCTGGTAGCTTCATGTTTCAGTTGAGATTGGGCACGTTCAGGGTGGTATGGCCGTAGACCCAGCTTTTCTATAATAAGTATACTTGACATTTACAAGCTGGGGGGAAATTAGACTGCGGAAGAGGTCCCGTTTATTCCTATTGCACACAGACACAGAGCCCTGCCCAGATAGGCTTTGTCACCGACTGCATGCCTACCGTGTGCCAAGAACTGCTTCCAGACCTGCCTGCATCTGATCCTCACAGACACCTGGCTTGTGTGTTTGCATCACAAGCATTTACCTAGAAGTCTCTAAGCTATAAGTATTCACCTCATTTAATCTCCATAACCACCTCTGATGAGGTATTATTATCCTCATTTGCAGCTGAGGCCCAGAGAGGCAAGTGACCTGCACAAGAATAACAAGTGGCGGAGGATAGGGAAAGTGACTTGAATGAGATAGACGAAGAAGCCGCGTCCTCTAGACACAAACCCGGGACATCCGTCCTTGTCCACCCCTCTGTGGACACACAGTGCCGGCAGCCAGTGATCCTCAGTCACTTCCAGCAGGCTTCGGCGGGCGTGTGGTAAGCACTGCACATGCATTTTTGTTTTGGGTTTGTTTTTAATTGTTTTCAGCTGCCATCACTGACACAAAGCTGGCTTAGGCTGGGCTGATTTTTGGTAGCCAAGCCTGAACTCAGCTGTTCCTCCATGCAATCGAGGAAGTGCAATTTGGCATCTCACCCATGCACATGAGCATGGCTCCCCTGACCGGACACGCATGAGCAAAGGCTTCTCACTGGCTGGCTCCAGCCATACCAAATCTTGCTTCAGAAATCCCACCGCAGTATCCTGCTGATGGCCCTGCAATGCTGCAAGGCCCAGGGAACTGAGGTCTCTCGCCCAACATGGATGTAGCGTGAACGTTTCCACGCCCAGGGACAGAGGCGCATGGAGCTGGCTTGATGATTCTAGAACTTCCATTTATCATCTGAATGAGACACTGACGTAAATGTCCAACACACCTATTCAGTGATTCTGTATCCCCATGCCTGACTCGAGGGAACAGGAAAGGACACAGAGGTTCCGTCGGAGGCGGACTTTCCCGTTGATCAGGGTAGGTAGCTCCGCTTCATAGGGACGGAACGGTACAAGCAGAACCTGGGACCAACCCAAACAGGTGTTGCAGGGGAAAGTCCTGGAAGCCAGCGTTAGACAAGGCAGCCTCGAAGCCCCTCTTTCTCCTTGAATCACCACGATTCACCCTGCACATTCCTCCCCCTCGTCACTATGCCAGGAACCCCAGTGATCAACAGATTTGCTCAGACACTGCCCTCTGAGAATACAAATGTCAATTTGTCTGGAAAAAAATCCCAACCCCAACAGCAAAGTCCCCACTGCAGAGGTGAGCTTCATCCCAGCTCCAGGCATCTCCCACAAGCCCATGCAGACCACACACCCCACAGGGGGCCGCCTGCAGCAGAAAGGCCTCCCCTCACCCATGGTCTACCCCTGCAGAGAGGCTGGAAGGAGCACCAGATGGCTGCAGGGCCAGGTGACGCTGTGGGACTCTAAGCCTGAGCTCATCAGGGAAGTGACCCAGACACTGTATGGGCCACCTCTGAATAGTTCCTACAAATGCGTGGGCTGTTCAGCAATCGGGGACCTCAGCTCTTGGTGGTTACCAAAAAGCAACGGTGGCAGGAAGGAAGGGGGCAGGGCCTGGCCGGGGCACAGACAAAGGTGAATTTGGCCAGATGCTATGAATTCAGGAGAAGTGGGCAGGCCAAGCCACCGCATCTGGGAAAGCAACACCCAGGCGATGTCTAGAGGACGTCCCAGTGCTGGTGCCACTGCTGCCAGCGTGGCACCCAATTCTCATTGCAATGGGAGAAATCCACCTTGCTCATGAAGTGAGCGTGCCACTTTCAGACCCGTGGCCGGTGTGAGCTCAGCTCTGCACTGCGCTTGCCCTCTCTCACTGGAGGGAGGAGAGGAGCATTTCCCCACCACAGGCCTTGCTGGGCCCACTCAGTCCCTCTCCCAAGGAATTCTCCCCCATCTCTTTCCATTCCTTCAAAGTTAGTCATTATAGTGGTTCCCACCAATGGCGCTGACCAATTGAATGTCTCTTTGAAAAAAAAAAAAAAAAAAGCTCAATCCTAACTTGGCACCACAGACAAAAATCAACTTGAACTGGATCCTAGGCCTAAATGTAGGCTCTGAAACTATAAAACCTCTAGGAGAAAACAAGGGGGAGAAATCTTTGTGCCTTTGGATTAGTCAAAGATTCTTAGATAAGGCATAAAAGCAGGTACCATGAAATATTAATCTATAGATAAACTGATCTATAGATAAACGGAAGTCATCAACATTTAAAACAGGTTCTAGGGACACTAAGAAATGGAAAAGCCACAGACTGGGAGAAAATTTTTACAAAGTAAACATCCAGCAACGGATCTGTATTCAGAATATATAAAGGGGTCAGGCGCATCGGCTCATGCCCATCATCCCAGCACTTTGGGAGGCTGAGGCGGGTGGATCACCTGAAGTCAGGAGTTCAAGACCAGCCTGGCCAACATGGCAGAACCCCATCTCTACTAAAAATACAAAAATTAGCTGGGTGTGGTGGTGCACGCCTGTAATCCCAGCTATTCGGGAGGCTGAGGCAGGAGAATGAACCCGGAAGGTGGAGGTTGCAGTGAGCCAAGACTGTGTCACTGCACTCCAGTCTGGGTGACAGAG